>NC_092472.1:1696348-1856348 GCF_047495875.1 Pithys albifrons albifrons | reverse complement strand
GCTGGGATTATTTAGGCTTGTTTCCACTTCTCTTTGTACATTGGGATTTCTCCAGTGCAGGGGAAAGTCAGGCAATTGCGCAAAGCTGAGGAAAACCTGAGCCAAAAGAAGCTGGTAATAACACCAGTGAAATAACCCCAAACCAAGAGGATAGACAAGAGATATCTGAGTGCCATCACAACCCAGACAAGCTGCATGAGCCATCTGATCCTGGAGAAAGTTGCAGGCATAGCAGAAGGTCCTTAAATAATTTTGAACAAAGTTATTAAAGCCAAAACAAATATAATTTAAGCTAAAATATGTTCAAAATCAGACAAGAACTCCTGAAGTTACTCTAATTTCCAGCCCTGGAGGTTTTTTAAGGTGAGACTGGACATGGCACTGAGTGCCATCATCTGCTGATCAAAGTGGGGTTGGATTAAGGGTTGGACTTGATGATCTCAGAGGTCTCTTCCAAACCAGCTGATTCTAAGATTCTCTGATTCTACGATTCTCTGATTCTACTTCTGAATGTCCCTGGCTGAGGCAAAGGGCTGTGTGTGTCAGGGGGCACAACATGGGAGAGTTCAGACTCAAACCATGCAAACAGCAGAGCCATCAGCTTGAAATGAGGGTATTTAATGGCAAAAGCCTTTATTCACAGGGCTGGCAGCATCTTCCCTGAGACCTCAGGTGTATGCAGCTGCTTTCACCTGGGAACTCCATGATCCTGTAGGATTATTCCTGCATGAGGACCTTGGTGCCAGCCTAGGAGAGTTTCTAGGAGTGATGAGGAGGAGGATTTTGAGGAAGGCCCTTGAGCAGTACGGGTGGAGGGATGGCTCCATCCACTTCAGACTTCCCAGCAGGACTGACTGTGCTGTTGTGAGGTGCAGGATCCTGATCTCTGCCTGGATTTAACCCTCCGACAAACAGAGGGCCTGAATTGAGGCACCTGAGTTTAGAGCTCGTTTTATGAGATTGACCATATAATAAATTTAATAGTGCTGAGCTCAGCAGCCTCCCCCAGACAGCTCATGGAGCCTCCAGAGCAGACACAAGTGCAGCTCAGCCTGTGAGGCTGCACAAACAGAACGTGCAGCTGTAAAACATGCGGTGACCTGGCAGTGGGAGCCAGTGGTGGGAGCTGGGAACTGTCACCAGACCTGGGAAAAGGGCTGCAAACTTTGTAGATTCCATGGTCAAATAGAAAGGCAGAGGGGTGGGCCATCCTGGATGATGTTCAAATGAATAGCCAGACCTGCATCCCCCAGCTCCTCCTGGCCATATCCATCAGTGCTGACGCTGAGTGGAGCCAGGGCCCTTTCCCAGCAGTGGTGACACTGTGACAATCTCCATGCAGTGTTTATAACCAGACCCTCTCCTGTGCCTTGGGGTGCAGCCTCCCATCAGGATGGCCGAGTGCAGAGCCCTTGGAGTGGGATTCACTCTTGTTGGGTTGCCATGATGCAGCCACAACAGGTAGGAGAGGACAGCAGGAAGACAGCCCTGCTGCAGTGCCATTGCCTTGGGACAACAGCCAAGAAACACCAGCCCCAAGCCACAGCTCCTCCAGCCCCCTCCACATCCCTGTTCCCTGGTAAAGGCTGTGTGCTCCCTGCAGAGAGCTCTGCTGTCCCAGGGATGGACCTGAGGGGACTGCAGCACCTTGCTGGCTCTGCTCCTACCTGTTGTGGGTGAGGCAAGACCAGGCACACCATAACTTATTTTTGTCTGCTGCCTTAGAACCCAGCAAAATTTTGGGCTGACTTAGTAGTGTTTGGGGTGGATGTGGGAGGGACAGCTCTGTCCTCATGATCCCTGTGCTCCACAGCCCCTGATCCCCAGCCACCCCCACCTGAGAGGGGAACTGAGCTTGACCTGCTGGAGGATCTTCTGCTGCTTGGAAATAGCTTTGTCTGCTGGTAGTGGTGGTGGCAGGAAATGTACTGAACTCCTCCCATCTCAAAGTGTCGACAGGCCTTATGTGGGATGGGAGTGGGGCTGTTGGGGGGGCAGTGAGTCCCATGAGCAGTGTATGCACATGGCAGTGGGCACTGTCTGCATCCTGCATTTCTGTCATTTTCCCTTCACTTGTCACACCAGCATCTGTAGGATCACAGAATGTGACAGAAAATGGGGAGGTTTCTGCTCTACTCCTGTGTCCACATGTGTGGGTTTGGACACCTCTCCATCATGTCTGTTCCTGCAGCCTTGGACCCCCCCAGCACTCTCTGACAACTGCAGGTGTGCAGATGAATGACATTACAGACTCAGTCCAACACTGTGCTCCAGGGCCCAAGTTTATCTCCTGTTCCCCCTCCAAGGAAAGGAGGAAAGCAGGGCACAGCTGCCCTGTGAGCTGATGGACCTGCCCTTCCAGGGGCCAGAGTGGACCACCGCCCAGGACCAGACCAATGCCCTCACCCAGCACAGCAGCAACCCCCTGAGCTGTAACATCATGGTGAGTGAGGCCTGGCCAAGGAAATGCAGAGTCCATAAGGAAGCAATAAATTGGGAAAAGCCAACTCCCCTCCATGCAGCAGGGGAGGGCACAGCAGGGCTCCTCCCTGGCTCAGTGACAGCTTCTTCATTAAGGAGAAGTAGCTGAAACTCACATAGTGTCTACCAAGAAATGATAATGTCTATACTCAAGACCTAACAGGCTTCCCTGTCCTTTTCCAATCTGAATTTGCTCATTTATTCTGCTTCTGAGTGCTGGCAGTCCCTCCCCGCTGGAGGAGAGTGCGTTCAGCCAGTGCTCAGCCAGGAGCTGTGACCCCCCTGCAGTGAGAGGGTGTGTGCTCTGTGCTGTGCTCTGTGCTGTGCCCTGAGCCGGGCTGGGCTGGGCTGGGCTGGGCTGGGCCCTCTGTGGCACGGGCAGCAGCTGTGACTGGGTGTCTGGCAGGCGATCGCCCCGCGCCGCTCAGCTTTAATCAGCGCTGGCACAGAAACGATCCGTTCTCCTCCTCCAGCTCTCCACGAGGACACAGAAAGCTGCAGAAGGCTGTGCCAGCCCTGAGGCCAAATGCCCGAGCAGCAGCACTGACAGAGGGGGCTGCTTCACTGGGGGGCTGCAGGAGTCAAACCCAGCTGGCACAGGGGCAGGTTCAGTGCCAGTCCAGAAACAAAACCAGTTCTTGCCTCCCTAAGCATTAACAAAGACATGATTTGGGCAATTGTGCCTTAAAAAGCAAGAGGATGCTGGGTCTGTTTTTAAGGACAGTAGGCAAAAACTGTTGGAGCAAGTACAGAGGAGGCCACAAAGATGAAAAGAGGAGTGGAGCAGCTTCCCTATGGAGACAGGCTGGGAGAGCTGGGGCTGTTCAGCCTGGAGAGGAAAAGGCTGAGTGGAGACCTCAAAGAAACTTCCAGTGCCTAAAGGGGTCTACAAGGAAGCTGGAGAGTGACTTTGCATCAGGAACTGGAGTGACAGGACAAGGAGTAATGGGGACAAACTAAAAGAAAGTAAATTAAGTATCAAGAAGGAATTCTTCCCTGTGAGGGTGGACAGGTCTTGGCACAGGGTGCCCAGAGAAGCTGTGGCTGCCCCATCCCTGGAAGTGTCCAAGGCCAGTTGGACAGGGCTTGGAGCAACCTGGGCTGCTGGAAAGTGTCCCTGCCCATGGCAGGGGATGGAATGGGATGGTCTTCAAGGTCTCTTCCAACCCAAACCACTCTATGATTCTGGAATTAACAGACTGGTGCTGATGCTTTCCTAGAAGATGGGAAGATCCCCTGGTTATGCTATTTTAGGGTCATGGCATAGTGGACTCTTAGTGTTCATAGTGGGCAGCATGTTTATTTTCTGTGGGCATGAGAGGACCACTCCAGTGATGTTTTGATCCAGCTGACAGAGCAGCACTGGGATTCCAGAAGATCCATGAAGCCAAGACTCCTCCCAGCTCCTCATTCTCCTGTGCTTTGCTACCTTTGCAGGACGTTCCTGGCTGATGGATGACTCCAACACAGGCTCCATGGCACAAGTTGAACTCTAAGCTACAACAACACTAAGAAATGAGATCTCTTTAATCAGGCATGTGCAACCTTTGAGCAGTGACCTGCCTTTTGGATTCCCTCTGCCTCCCCGTCCCCTGCATGAAAACAAGAAGTTGAAGGTACCAGCAAAGTTGAAGTACAGATTCAAAACTGAACCCTGAATTGTGCAGAGTCTTCAGAGACAGCTTTTCTCCCTGCACTCTGCGTGGTTCTGCCTTCTCCTCTTGCTTACCCTTGCAGCAAAAATGGAAACCAGGGCACATTTTTATTTCCCTGCCTCATCTCATGCTCTGCACAGAGCTTTGGCAGAAGTGGCAAATGCCTCTTGATTATTTCATATAAGGTTGGATCTGAGATTGCCAAGAGCAGTGCTTTGCATGGCTTGTTTTCCCCGTCATTCTCCCAGCTTTCCTCTGAAGGGTCACCCCAGACCTTGGGTGAGCCATTCCTGTTCACTCAGGAGAGGACCAGAGAAGGGCAATGGAATTCCCTGTTCCAAACAGCATGACCTGGAGATGGATTTGTCTACCTCTGCCCCAGCACCTTTTCTTCTCCCACTGAGCTCCCTTCTGAGGTGTGAAGATCTGCCCAGCAGTCCCTGGTGCAGCAAAAGTCCTCAAAACCAGCCTGGAAAACTGAAAACCAGCATTAAGTTCATGCAGGCAAATGCTCACTGTGGACAAACCAGGGAAGTTCAGACTCAAACCTTGTTTTATTTGCTTATAGATGGAGACAGTGCTGCCTGAGGTGCTTCACTTTTCATTCAAACACATGAAAAAGCACTGGAGGGAGAAGGGATGGGACATGGTGACTCACAGGGGGTTGTGGTCTAGGAACCAAAAACCAGTTCCAAATAATTTGGGTCTCCCCACCCATTTGGCCACTGCTCCCTGGGGAAGGGAAGGCATCTTTCTATCCAGCAAAAATTCTAAGGGTGACAGATAAGACCTGGTGTTTTTGGGAGTCCTTAGGCAGGAGCAACACAGCGGGTGGAGCAGGGGCCATCCCTGCAGCCCAGGGCTGCTCACACTGACCAAAAGGAGTTTGCAAGGAAGCCACTGCAGCAGGGACGTGGGCACAGGGAGCCTGCAGTGCTCTGGCACAGACAGCACATCTCTGGGTGCTCAGAAGGGTTTCCACCTGAAGTGCTAATGCTCAGCAAAGCCTCTGTGCTTCTCCTCCCTGACGGTGGGGACCTCTCAGATCTTCCCTTGCCACAGAGATACAGCCACGTCCCAAACAACAGTCTGATGGGCACAGAACTGTAGGGATGGGGCGGGGGGGGGAGTTAATGGTGGTCAGAGGAGGATCAGCCACAGCAGCATCAGATTTGAACTTAGAACTTTATTTTTAGTTACCGCTTCACCTTTTATCTACTCTTATACACAACAAGTCATGACACTATTGGCTAGTCAGTTCACCAGGCATAAATGGAAACATCCTACTGGCTACAAGGTATCCCACATTCTATAGGTGGCTCTTTCCTTAAGGGTGCACTGCTAACTGCTTTCATTCCAGGGTACACCCTGAACTGCTCCATAGCAATCTCTTCATCAATTACCTCAGACATCAGAGGATTCACAAACACACTCACCCCTACACAGAACACGGGCAGGGAACAGGGACAAGCAGCACTTCAAAGCTTCGGTGGCCAATCCTGTTTGTGAAATCTTAGTGTTTATTTCCCCCTTTTTGCTGGAATACAATTATCCTACATTGACACAAAAGGATCCAATCCCAAACTTATTTTTGTTGCTGACACAGGACATGCAGAAGGACACAGAACACCAGCAGTCCCAAAGATCCTGGGTCTGGTATTTTGGAAGGAGCCTGGGGAAGCTGCGATGTGTTACTGGCACATATCCCCCCGAGCAGGCTTTAAAATCCTGCCTTTAAAACCCCACTTGAACAAAGTGCTGCTGTTAGTACTTTTAGTAACAGCAATAAAGATGTTTTTATTGTTGTTTCATATCGGAATTTCACAGCATGTTGCTATTGTTACTTTGAGGTCAGTCCTCAGATCCAGATGCTCCAGCTGCAGCAACAGAAGTGGCCAAGGCATGTTGGGATGGGCTGTAGCCATTTATAAAAAGCTCTGCTGGAGCAGGGAATGTTTCTCATATTCCCTTGATGTGGAAGTGCCTGTGGCTGATTCCAGAGGAGGACTGAGCTCTTGGGAAAGAGCTACAAGACTTCAGGCAGTAATTTCTCTACCAGAGGGCCAGGAGTAACATAAGAAAGATATGAAGCCATTGGAGAGTGTCCAAAGGAGGGCAGTGAAGATGGGGAAGGGCCTGGAGGGGCAGCGTGTGAGGACACTGAGGGCACTTGGTGTGTTCAGCTGGAGAAGAGGAGACCGAGGGGAGACCTCATTGCAGGTACAACTTCCTTGGGAGGGGGCAGAGGAGGGGCAGACACTGAGCTGTGCTCTGTGGGGACCAGGGACAGCACCCAGGGAATGGCTGGAGCTGTGTGAGGGCAGGGTCAGGTTGGATCTCAGGAAAAGGCTCTTTCCCCAGAGGGTGGTGGGCACTGACCAGGCTCCCCAGGGCAGTGGGCACAGCCCCAAGGCTGCCAGAGCTCCAGGAGGGTTTGGATGATGCTCTGGGGCACAGGGTGTGACTCTTGGGGCTGGTCCTGTGCAGGGCCACGAGTTGGACTGGATGATCCTTGTGGGTCCCTTCCAGCTCAGCACATTGAGCCTCTGTGAGTGTAGAGATGAGTGGCAATACCCACACCCTCCATCAGCTCCTGTTCCCATCGTGGCACCAGGGCTGGCAGTGGCTTCCCAGTGCTCACCTTGTGCCTACCTTCGGGGCTCTGCTCCTTCCCCGGGGTGTCAGGACACTGTGTGAGTTGCTGTTTTACCATTCCTGAACACAAATCCTCCCCGTACCACGCTGCCCATCGATGTGCTCCTCCTGCAGCTCTGCCACGGCGCCCATCTGCCAGCGTGGCACGGTGCCCACGTGGGTGTGCCGCCAGCACCACGGCCGAGGTGCCAGCAAACAGGCGCGGGGGAGAACAGGCTGTGCCACGCCGGGAGCCAACACATCCTCCTGTTTGCAAACAGTGCCAACTCCGGGCAACTGGCTGTGCCGCCGAGCTGCAGCTGGAGTGGCTCGTGGGCCCCACACCCCTGGCACCGCACCCCTGGCACCGCACCCCTGGCACCGCACCCCTGGCACCACACACCTGGCTCTGCATCCCTGGCACGCTCCCAGGGCCCCAACTGCAGCACGTGGGCAGGAGCAGGGCACGGAGGAAAGTGTTGTCCATTTTTCAGACCAAGGGCAAGCGAGAACTCACTGGGGCAGAGCGTCTCAGGTGGGTTCTGCCAAGAGCTGGCACCTCAGATGTTCCCTGTGCTTTTCCCACCTCGTTTCCAGTTGCTCAGCTGCCCATGCTTAGTGTTCACTTTCACCAGGAGTTTTGCACACCTGAGAAAGGGGAAGAGCAGTCCTTGGAGACCCCTTGTGCAGGCTTTGCAATCAAATGTGGTGTTCACCAGGCAGCAAGTGGGGAACCCACCACCTCTCAAATGGTGGGGAAGTCGCCAGTGGCATCATGCCAAGAGCTGCTGCCTGCCCATGGCTGGGGCAGTCTGGGGCTCAGGAGGGGAGTCTGAGACAGCTGATGCTACTTCAGGGCACACCTGAGTGTCCCAGTGCAGAGGTCCCCTCTGTCAGACCACTGAAGTTCCCGGTAATTGGAAGGGATCATCTTGCTGACTGTGGTGCTCTGGCAACTGGAGCTGGTAGGAGTCACAGGGAGGATTTATTTGATGTGCCTGTCCCAGATTATTGGTGCATTTGCACTACCCGTGACTTCTCCGTCTCGGAGGTTACGCTGTGCACATGTAACGATGTTCACATCACAGCTGCACTTGGGGAAACACTTGCCACCATGAAATCTGTTTTACACAGGTACCAGTTAGCCCAGTCTTATTGCTGAAAGGCATGAAGGATGAGTGGGAAAGCAACTGTGACTAATGGGAGCTTTCTTCAAATGTGTGTAGTCACAGGAGTTAATGAAAAGAGGGAGAAGAGCCAGTGAAGTGTAACACTATGCAGAAAAAGGAACTGTCATTTTCAGATTCCTTTCCAGTGATTATTTTGTATTTTCAAGTCACTCGGAGCCCCCAGCTCAGCTCAAGAAATGGTGTTTTCTGAGTATTTCCTGGAAAGACTCACCACTGCTACAAGAAATCCTTGCTCTTGCCATGTTCCCATTCATCCTTGCAGGAGCAGCAAATCCAGGGAGGATCAGCCAAACTCCTGTCCCATGGGATGCTTCTCCCAAGTGAACCCTTGGATCCCCCCAGGCCTGGCTCTTGCACCACTCCTGCAGCAACTGGCTGCCCCTTCTGCAATAAAAAACCACCCTTATTCTGCACCACTAAGTGTGAGTGGATTAACTTCATTGCCATGGAAAAGTTTGCAGGAAAGGCTCTTCTATGAAAGCAACTGGAAAAACGCCTGGATTAGGTGAAGTTGGAGCTGAATTACTTCTGCCTTTTTGTATGAGAAACCTACATGTTGCACAGTGGACTTGGTGCTCTTGCAAAGTGGAACTCCCTTACTTCTCTTCCTTGGGAGGAAGTTTGGAGAGTTTGTGTTTCTCCACCTGTGGATCATTCAGCTCCTGGCCAAGGCTCTGCCCCCTGCGGGTTGCTTGGCACAGGGGCCGGGCACGGAGCTCACACCCCGGGAGAATTCCCCAGTCCTTCGGCCCCAGCCCGTGCTGCTCATGCCAGACTGGCCTGTTACTTTGCATCTGTTTCAGACATTTAAATGGCAAGTGCCTCACATGATGCATTTATTTGATTAATGCAAAATATGTCCTCCAAATCTGAATTCCAACAACCCAGCTAGAGCTTTGCAGCAACCCCCTGTGGCAACACAAGCCCTGGGAGCTCCTGCCTTCCCAGACTGGAGGCAAACAAAGCACAGTCTCCTCTGGTCTGCAGGGAGAGGAGCACTCAACCCACCCAGCACCGGGTGGGCTCTGCACCACCAGCCCAAACTCCAGGGCTGCTGCTGGGGGACCACAGTGCCAGTAGAGCTCTTGGCACATCCCAACCCTCCAGTCTGTGGCAGGGCAGGGATAAATTTGGCTCTTCCATTCCAGTTATATAAAGCTCTTACCCAGTTTAGCTGGCCTGTACCCTGCTGGCTCCAGCTTGTGTCTACCCTGACAGATGAGAGCAGAGCTGCCTGCTTCCATCCCACAGCAAACAGCCTGGGTACCACAGAGGCTTAAAATATCTGCAGCAGCAACAGCAGATACAGAAATGAGGGGCTGCTGGTGGGGGGAGGTGGTTATGGACTGGAGAAAGGCAAGGACAGGAGCTGGAAGGGCTTTTCTAGGTGGGGGATGCTTGGGGAGGATGGAAAGGAAAGGGCTGGGGATGATGTTGTGCTCCCTGGCTCTGTGTGAAGGAACCATCTCCCTGCTCCTCTGTGTAAGGTGAGCCCCTGGGCTCTCTCAGTACCTTTTATCTCCCCTTGATCCCTGTCTCAGGTCTGGAAGGCAGCATGTTTGGAACTTGCCTGCCTGGGGTGCTGGTGGGGGAGTTGGGAGACCTGCAAGGGCTTTCTACCTGCTTTAATTAAGCTGTTTTTTAACAGGAAATCTCCTTGGGTAAAATCCAGCCTTGATAATAGTTAAAAGTGAAACTTTATTGGCTATAGAGGAGCTAGGCTTGTCCCTAATTAGTCTTTTATAAGGCTGTTATTTTCTTTCCTGGTTCTCTGGGCCCAAGGGCTCTCACTGAAGAGCAGGGCTCACTCGGATCCTCCCTACCAGATGAGCTCTGCCTTGCTGGGGCTGCAGGCTCTGGGACTGCACAGCCCCAGGTTCTGTCCCCACACTGCAGCAAGGTTCTGGTACAAGTCCTCAGGGCTGTGCTGCCCTCCTGAACCCACCCCCCGAGCCTGGGGAATCCCTGTGGATGTGCTGGGAGCACCATGATCCTCAACTCTGCAGCCAAGGCACAGCCAAGACAGTGGAGATCCCTGGGACGAGTCACAGAATGAGTCACTGCTTGAGCCCAGCCCCTGTGTTTGCACCTTCTGTGCCATTCTGGTTTTTTACCTGCCCCTTGGTGTTAAAACCAGGATTCCTGGTGCTGGGAGGCAGCAGGAGCAGCGGGGAGTGGTGGGTGAGGCTGTTCTGGGCACGGGCAGGGCTCCAGCAGTGCTCCAGCTTTCATCTCCCTTTGCTTCCCCTGCTTCAGTGCTGGTGAGGGAGCCAGGCTGAGCAAGGCTGAGGGTTTGCTGCTGAGGGGTTTGGATGCTTCTTCCTTTTCCCTTTTTTTATCAGTAAGATGGTTTTGAAACAGAGGTGGTGAGCAGCCCAGCTGGGTTGCTGTGGGCACGTTGGTGACTGCAATAGATCTCAAACACTTGCACAGTCGTGTGTTTGTGTCACTGAGCCTTCAACCCACTGTATTCACCAGTCAGTGTGTTACATTCCAGCTGTATATGTCACATTCTGGGTCAGCCTTGTTTTCTACTTTGCAAACCTGTTGCTTGTTGCCCCCATTGAAATCAGCAGCAGCATCAACAGTGTTTTGCTGTGGATTTGTTACCCAGAGAAGCTGTGGCTGCCCCATCCCTGGGAGTGTCCAAGGCCAGGTTGGACAGGGCCTAGAGCAACCTGGGATAGTGGAAGGTGTCCCTGCCCATGGCAGGGGGTGGGACAAGATGAGCTTTAAAGCCCCTTCCAACCAAACCAGCCTGTGATTCTAAGATTTCATGGTATTTCCCACGTGCATCTCCTGTAAATTATAGTCTGGAAAGCAACAATGTACCTTTGGGGGTCTCAGTCTGCATGTGAGGAAAAAAATCCAAAAAACATTGCTAGACCTAAAGTGAAGGGAGAATTCCTGACAACACAACCCTCCTGGAGTTCAGAGCCAGTGAACGAGACCTGGCACTTGTTTAGGTTTCAACATGCTGCTACCTGAGACTGTCATATTTTGGGGAGCTGGCTGGTCAGCATGGAACTCCTGGAGTCAGACACTGCCATGAAAAGACTCGGTCCCCCAGGATCACTGGCAGGGCTGGGCTGGCCAGGGAAGCACTTCTTGGCCCTCTCCCATAGGCAAAGGGGGGGTAAGTGCCCCTGGGTGTGAGCTCTGTTGGTGTAAGTGACTCTGCAGAGAAGCAAAGCAGTCACTGTTCCCCGGGCCCACCCTGTGTGCCCACCCTGGTGCCTCTGGGTAGCTGCAGAACTGGGGTACAACCCTGTGGTTGGGGTTTGGGAACTGTTTGTTGTTACCTGGAGCTGCTGGTTGTTGTGGATGGTGCTGACTACCTGTCGAGTCTGCCCAGCAGCAGAACCAGCAGACACAATGACCAGGAAAAAGCTTTTTGGTAAAATGCCAGCATGAGCCTTGAGGACATTTCAGCCCTCTCCCCTCGGGGGATATTCACAGGCTGTTTGTTTGGGCAGCAGCTGATGCTGTGTTGGCCCAACTAAACAAACTGCTGAATCCAGGCCAGAGCTTGTCACAAACCCATCCATCTCTGTAAATCTCTGCACTGTCCCCATGTCCTGCAGCAGCATTCCTGCTCCTGGGAGGGCAGCATGCCCAACCTGCAGCCAGGCTCTGGCCACGTGGTGAGGGACATCCAAGCAAGCCCCTGTCTGCTGGCTCCACACAGAGCCAAAACTCAGCCCACTGAGCACCAGGAGAGACGTGTCTGTGGGGGTCAGACCCCAGCTGGGTTTGCTGCCCTGAGTCCTGGCAGGGTGTTTTCCTGGGGACTCTCCTATGGAGCAGCAGTGAGTGTTCATCACAGCATCACTTCTGTCTGGTGATGGCCTCTCTGGGACCTCCTGTGCCCAGGAATGATGTCCTGAGCTCACTGGTCAGCCCTATGTGCTTAGGGAGCGATCCCTGCCCAGTCCTGTCCCGGCCAGGTAGCCCTAGAACACTCCTGGGCTCTCCAGAGGGGATTAATAAGATGGTTCCAGCAAATATTAATCTCACTTTCACATCTGCATGTTCTTGCCAAAATGACTATAATTCTCACAGCTGGGGAGTCCTGTGAAGGCTGAGCTGGGCTGCAGGGGCTGAGCCTGGCTGACCCAAATCCCTCGCTCTGGGTGCTGCCTCCAGCTGCTGGGTGCAGGAGAGAGCAGGGAGACAACACCCTCCTCCCTTTCCTGGTGAAGGGGTGAGGCCCCACGGTCACTGATCAGGGGCATGTTGCACTCCCTGCTCAGTGTTCTGCTGCTGTTTGGTGCTGATTTCAGACTGATCTCAGTCAGAGAGCCCAGCTGGGCCTGAGTCTCTCTGGGCTGTTGGGCAGCACAGGGAACCCTCCAGAGCTGCCTGCTGGGGTGGAACCTGCTGTGCTGCTGGGAGGGTGAAGGCTGCTTGTGAACAGCAGGTCACCCCTCATGGGCCACTGAAGAACAGACAGAAGACACTTAGGGCCTCTCTGGACCAGAACAATTAGGATCCTCAAACCCTCCATGGTCATCAGGTGCCTCTGAGACCCATGAAGATGTGCTCATTTGTGGCACACTCGCTGGGACACTGAGACCATCCATGGGACAGCCTCTCACTGTGCTCTGCTTAGGCTGCAGGCATTCCCTGAAGGTCACCTTTAGGCATTTCCATCCAAAATTGCTCCTGGCAGCTTCATCCAAGCTATACTTTGTGTAGCTGAGCTGCAACACGTTTGCCACAGATCTGCACGTTCCTGATGCCTCCTCTGCCTCTTGCCCATTGGGGTGGATGCTTTGGGATCACAGAATCACAGAATGGCCTGGGTTGGAAAGGATGTTAAAGATCATCTTATTCCTACCCATCCTGCCATGAGCAGGGACACCTCCCACTATCCCAGGTTGCTCCAAGCCCTGCCCAGCCTGGCCTTGGACACTTCCAGGGATGGGGCAGCCACAGCTTCTCTGGGCACCCTGTGCCAGGGCCTGCCCACCCTCACAGGGAAGAATTTCTTTCCAATATCCCATCTAACCCTGTCTTCTGGCAGTGGGAAGCTATTCCCTGTGTCCTGTTACTCCAGGCCCTTGGAAATAGTCTCTTTATATGTTTCTTGTCAACTCCTTCAGGCACTGGAAGGCCACATTTAAGTCACCTTGGAGCCTTCTCTTCTCCAGGCTGAACAATCCCAATTCTTCCAGCCTTTCTGTTTGTTGGGGTTGCTGGTGGCCCCAAGCTGCCATGAGCTGTACCCTCTGGGCTCCAGCTGTAGGTGAAGCAGGTCACAGCAGTGGTGATGGATCTTGGTGGCCAAGAGCAGCCTCCTGTCCTGCCCCCACTCCCTGCAAAGGTGGGAGGGGCAAACGGGCTGGGAGGAGTGAGACAAATTTCCTTTCTGGTGTCTTGTTGAATTTTCAGGATTGGAATAAAGTAGGGACATCAGAGACATCTTCAAAAGAGGAAAAATATGGCACCTGCTGTTATGCTTAAGAGGAAAAATTACAGATACCAAAGGCTGCTAATGCTCCCTCTGGCCACTTCAAAGCCTCTGAGATGGCAGTGTCATTAGCCACGCAGCAGGACAAGCAGCATCTCTGCCTTCCAGTTGCCCCAGTCGAGTCATCCAAAGCCAGAGAGGCACCAGGAGATGATCCCAGGTGGGCATTCCTGCTGTTGGTCCCTGCAGTGGGAGGTGGTGGGCACAGCTGGCCTTTCCTTGGCGTGGGCTTTCCTTGCCTGTTCTCACTGTCAGCCCACAGCATGAAGGACACTAATGCTCTGTAACCACAAGAATTATTTCTGCTTTTTCCTCCAATTCAAAAGCATTTCAGAGATTCTCAACTGCAAATCACAATCGTATTAAGGACTGTTTTCCACCAGCACCTGCACAGGCAGGTTTGGAGTCTCACAGTGTCTGAACCAAGGGGAGAACGTGCCCTGCAATTCTGGCATCTGGTGTGCAGGAGTACAGTAAATATTTAAAGCCATCAGACTGAGGCTTCCAAAGGACTCTAAAGAGATTGATTTCCCCAAGCCCCTGTGACTGCAAAAGGAAATTTGGTGCCAGCTTCCTTTCAGGCAGCATTTCCCAGGGAGTCTAAATGCAGCCCTGGGCTGGACTGGGGCAAGTGGGGGCTCACAGTTCCCTGTTTGCTGCTGTGCTGAGGCCCCTCTGCCCCGCAGCAGTGGCTGAGGCACATGGGCTGAGAGCAGAGACTGGCTGTTCTGCTCAGACATGCCCTGATGGAGCTTCTCCTGAGATACAGGATGTCTGAGCGTGTTTTAACTCTTGGCTCACTCCAGGCATCCTCCATCTCCTATTTTTTTCTGACTGAGGGTAAAATCTGGCACCTCCAGCCAGGCTCAGAAGTGCTGAGATCTGGAGACAAGGCTCCACCTCTGTTTGATGTGTTTGTAGGAGGCTCAGGCTGGGAGGATGTGCTTGGCAGCTGGGATAAATGGGCAGACCCAGGACCAATCCAGGCTGGGCATGAGCAGATGGAGCAGCCCTGGGGAGAAGGACTTGGGGGTGCTGGTGGGGGAGAGGCTGGACATGGCCCAGCCCAGAACCCCCCATGCCCTGGGCTGGTCCCACAGCGTGGGCAGCAGGGCAGGGGGGATTCTGCCCCTCTGCCCCCTCAGGTGAGACCCCACCTGCAGAGCTGCCTCCAGCCCTGGGGCCAGCACAGGAAGGACATGGAGCTGTTGGAGAGAGTCCAGAGGGGGCACCAAGATGGTCAGAGGATGGAGCAGCTCTGCTGGGAGGAAAGGCTGGGAGAGCTGAGATTGTTCAGCCTGGAGAAGAGAAGCTTTAGAATGACCTAATTGTGGCTTCCAGTGCCTGAAGGAGCCATCAAAAAAGATGGAGAGAGACTATTTACAGGGGCCTGGAGTGACAGGACAAGGGGAAATGGCTTTCCACTGCCAGAGGGCAGGGTGAGATGGGATATTGGAATGAAATTCTTCCTTGTGAGGGTGGGCAGGCCCTGGCACAGGTGCCCAGAGCAGCTGTGGCTGCCCCATCCCTGGAAGAGTCCAAGGCAGGTTGGACAGGGCTTGGAGCAACCTGGGCTGGTGGAAGGTGTCCCTGCCCAGGGCAGGGGGTGGAACTAAATGATCTTTAAGATCCCTTCCAGCCCAGGTCATGCTGTGATTCCACGATTCTATGACTAGTCCCTGTGAGGTTCACTGCCATGGACAGGAACAATTGCTGCCATTGCAAGGAGAGATCCAAATTCCCATGTGATACCTCTTTGGCTTAGAGCTGAGTTGCTCAGGGTGTCCCACACAGGCAGGGTCCTCTGTTCTCTGAACCTGCTGCCTGTGCTTGGAAAGCCTGAGGAGCTTCCTGGCACCAGGTCCCTCCTCACCAGCATTAATATCCAGCCCTGGGAAAACCCCACAGTTACAGCACAAATTGTCTGGGCAGGGACATGCAGGGATGTGACAAACCAGTGTGGGAGTGAGCTATCACAACCACATAATGCTTTTGGAAATAGTCTCTCTCTCTATCTTTCCTGTTGGCTCCTTCAGGCACTGGAAGCCACAATCAGGTCACCCCAAAGCTTCTCTTCTCCAGGCTGAGCAATCCCAGCTCTCCCAGCCTTTCCTCCGAGCAGAGCTGCTCCATTCTCTGACCACCTTGGTGCCTCCTCTGGACTCTCTCCAGCACTTCCATGTCCTTCCTGTGCTGGCCCCAGGGCTGGAGGCAGCTCTGCAGGTGGGGTCACGCTCCTTCAGACAGCACAGTTCTGAGGACATGGGAGCAGGAGGGATGCTCAGGGCCGGGCTGGTGGAAGGCTCCAGGCTGGACACGGCTCCTGCAGCCGCTCGCTCGTGTCACAGACTCGGGAATGTTTCCCCCTCTGAGCCCTGGAACACCAATCCAGGCTCTGCCTGCACTGCCCGGGGCCAGGCTGTGCTCGGGAGCATCGCAAGCCACGGGGGGCACAGCCTGCCCTGGGGACAGAGAGCACTGTCCCCATACCCTGCACTGTGACAAGCGCTGGCTCTGGAGGAAGATCGGGCAGGATGAGGAGAAGAAACATAATGATGTCAGTGCAAATTTGGGCTGAAATGATGTGAGTGAAATCCCCAAAGATGTGATGCCAAGAAAAATAAAACCCTGCAGAAAGCCAGAAGACCAAATTACAACAAATAACATAGGGAGGTGGGGGAAGAGAAGGAAAGGACTG
Source organism: Pithys albifrons albifrons (assembly GCF_047495875.1). Taxonomy (NCBI): domain Eukaryota; kingdom Metazoa; phylum Chordata; class Aves; order Passeriformes; family Thamnophilidae; genus Pithys; species Pithys albifrons. The sequence goes on along the minus strand of NC_092472.1, from coordinate 1,840,217 downwards.
ATGGAACAGGCAGAAGAAAGCACAGGAGAGGGGCGCAGGCGAGGGGCATCAAACTGGGTGCTGCAAATCCCAACACCAGACAGTGCCCATGAAAAAAATTGTCAGAGGTGGGTGATGTGAGGCAGGACCAGGCACAGATGGGGCTGCAGGGAGGGACAACAGGCGGAGGGTAACCTGCAAACCAAGCCGGGACTCAAGGGCAGAGAGAAACCCATCTGAAGGGTGGCAGGTGACCTGCAGAGTGGCAGATGTCCCGTGGAGCACAGCAGGCCAGGGCTCCTGCCAATGCAGCTCCCTGGGGTGCATCAACCTGCTGTGCCAGGGGTGGCAGAGCTGGGGTGGGTGCTGGGGACACGGCCCTGGCTCCCTGCACTCCAGAGCATTGGGACTCCCCAGACAGGGCTTGGGAGGTGCCTTTGCCATGGGGTGGCAAACACAGCACACACATCCCCACAGCCCCCTGGGGGAGCTCAGCTGCTCAGCTCTGCAGGTGGGGAAACTGAGGCGTGGGGAGGGCAGCATGACTTCCAGGTGCCTTCCCTGTCACTGCCCTGAGCTGTCTCCTTCCCTTGCAGCAGCAGTTGAAAATGTTTTCCAGTCACTGCTGCCCTGGCACTGCCAGGCTCATGGTGGGATCCTTAGGGTGGTCCTGTTGAGGCTCAGGAGTCAGACTCAATGATCTTTATGAGTCCCTTCCAACTCAGGATATTCTGTAATTTATGAGTCTGTGTTTTCCCAGCTCTGCAGTCACCTCAGGGCCAGGATGGGAGTGGAGCATCTCCAGATGCCACCCCAATGTCACTGTTCTGTCCCTGCCACCCCCTCCAACAGCTCTCCAAACCTCCATTTGCCCCTTACTGCAACTCAAAGGCAAATTATAGAGCAAAGCTTGATTTCTGCACTTGCCCTGATGAAAGGCACCAGTAAGGGTCTGGCTGGAGGTTGGGCAGCACTGGGAGGTGGGAAGGGCAGTGTGGATGCTGGAGACACCCCCACCTTCTCCCTCCCACAGTCCTGGTGCAGCACAGGCAGACCCCCAGCACTGACCCTTCAATGCTAAATTCCTGCTGCATGCAAACACTGAGTGGAGCTGCAGAAACAAGAGCAACCCTGGGACATTCAGTGCATAGATCACTTTAAAATATCAGTGTTGTGGAAGGGAAATCTCTGTCATTTCACTGCAGTACTTCTCCATCAACACGGCGCTGCCTGGTCTGTGTTTGTGAGGGCAGGGAGGGAATTGCAGGAAAGGGGTGCAGGCAGGGAGGGATCACAGAGTATCCTGAGTGGGAAGGGACCCACAAGGACCATCCAGTCCAACCCCTAGCCCTGCACAGGCACCCCAACAACCCCACCCTGTGCCCCAGAGCATCATCCAAACACTCCTGGAGCTCTGGCAGCCTTGGGGCTGTGCCCACTGCCCTGGGGAGCCTGGTCAGTGCCCAACCAGGCAGGCAGGAGTGAAGCAGGGCTTGAGCGTGACTGGGGCAGCCAGGAAGGCCATGGCTTCATTCTCCAACAGCTTCATCCAACCTTTTGTCTTCGGGTTTATGTTGAGTTATTTTTGTTCTGTTGTCCTGTAATGGGATGGGGAGAAACTCTCACCCTAGTGGTGAGAAAGATTTGGGCTTCAGTGAAGCTCAGGCTTGAAGCTGCAAATATATCAGTTTTCCTTTTAATTTCATCTGGAAATCTTTGTTCTTGAAGGCTGAGTAACAGCATGAAAGCTGAGAACTCACCTGGGAGGCATCTGAACTGATGGGACAAAGTCCAAGGGAAGCCTCTCCTCCTGTCCATGTTCTTCCTATGCTCCCACCAGCCTGTTCCTGGGGACTCAAAAACCAAACCCTCTCTGTCCCCATCTCATCCCCTGCCTCTCAACATCCTTATAGTGGGGACAGGCTCAAAATAGTGCTACCCAAACCATTAGTCATGCAGGGAACATCAGCCTGCAGTGGGATTCATCCCTCCTCTGTAAATAACTCCTTCCTGCAACCTCTGTTGGAGGATTATTTATATCTGGCACCAATCATCTCCAGCAAGACAGTGATGGGAGGCCATGAAATACCAGAGGACACCTCAGTGTGGTGGACATTGCCCTGTGAGGGGAGATGTGAAACCCCCCAGCCCAGCCCTTGGCTGCAGTATCATGGGCTCCAGGGTTGAGCCTGCCTGGGATTAGGGCTCTGGAGGAAAAGCCTTTCATGCTGCCAGCTCTCCAGAGCTCCAAACCCAGTTTAAAGGCAGGTTTGGGAGCTGACAGCTGGCTTGGACGTGTGTAAGTGTGATGGGGGATCCCTCCAGTGCTGGCACAGCCAGGTCCTGCTCCACATGCCCTGGAGGGGCTGCTCCTTGGGTCAGTGCTGGGGTTTGGAGTCAGTGCTGTCTTTCCACGCCAGGAATTTCATACCAATGGGCCCCTGAGTATCCAAATCTCTCTTTAGGAGACCGCAGGAGATGCAGCTGTTACAGCAGCCAAAGAGGGCTCTGGTGGGGCAGCATTTGACAGCCAGAAATTACTTCCCTTCCCTTTAAATTAAATGCTGCACCTTGAAGCTTTTAAACACCGGTGGCTTCTGCAAATTAAGAAAAATAAGCGGCAGAAAAGGAATAAATATTTAAACTCCAAGAAGCCAGTTTAGGCTCTCACAAACATCTATATCCTGGGGCGGTTTGTCGGTGAGCAATTTGCGTTTCATTACGAGGAGAGTGGACATGTGGCAGCAACCCCACGCTCTGTTCATCCCTGCCGTGCCCGCTGCCCGCCTGCCCGGCTCTTCACAGCCCCTCCCAGCCAATCAACCCGCTCCATGGCCCATTAAAGCCTTTAATCAGCACCTCGGCGGCAGCTGAAACACAAACAAACCTCGCCAAGGTGTTAGGGCACCAGGATTTCGGCAATGAATCCTGCCTTCAGCAGCGTTTGGAGTGATGGGGTGCCAGCTGCCTCTCCGTGCCCCCGGTGCTGCCCTGTCCCTGCATGCAGGGATGAAGATGATCCCCAAGCCCGGTGAGACGGGAGGACACATCCCCTGTGGAGCTGTGCTGGGATCAGGGAACTGTGGAAGGGGCTGCAGGTTCTGCCCCTGGCACGAACCCTGTGGGGCGGGTCGTGGGCACGTCCCGCTGCTGCCAACTGCTCGGGATGGAGGTGGGGCAGGAGCAGGTGCTCCCACAGGGCTGCATCCCGCGGGGTGTTGGATGTGCCCCTCTCCTGGTTCCCAGCTCCCAAGTGCAGAGTGGGACCCAGCCCAAACCCTGCCCGAGCCGCAGGACATGCCCATTTGCCTCCTGCAGCGAGGATGGAGAGGTGGGTTCCAGCCCAGGCACAGCTGCCCTCGCCACCAGCCGAGCCCCGGGCAGCAGGGAAAGCAGCTCCCGGCGGTGCTTCCCACCCCGATGTGTCCCCGAGCACGGATCCTGTGCCCCAAGGAGCGCAGTGCCCAGCCTGTGCTGCTGCCCACGGCTCGGCTCTGCCTGGCTCTAATCACCCTCCGTGCTGAAGGATTAACAGCAGCAATCTTGTTCCCAGCCACCCTCCAGATGATACAACATAATAAGACATATAACAGCCTCTTGGAAAAGAGAAAGTTATAGTTCCCACAGCAACTGTAACTCAGCCATATTACACATACATATATATATTAAGGCATAAATTTAACAACATATATTTTAATGCAAAATACCAGCAATGCACACGGGGACAAACAACAGTGGTTGAGGGATCCATAACGTTTGGGTCTCCCAGCTAGAGAGGTGCTGGAATCTCCCCAGCAGCAGCACGGTGAGGAAGATGAAGCCATCCCAGTCATGGCTCTCTTCCCCCTGGTCCCAGTTTTGGCAGGGACACACACACAACCCTGTCTGCAGGCACAGACACCCCCAGCCCTGCCCCTGGGGGTCACCCACGGGCACAGCCACGGCCCAATGCATGGAAAAGGTGTAATGACACATCCCACATGCCACCAAACACGCCTGGATGCAGCACAGATTTCTCCAGCTGCTCATCAGGCTGAATGCAGAATGAGATCCTTTCCACAGAGTTCTTGGAGTTTTTCTGACTATCTGGTGGAATTGCACAACGGGGATATAATTCTCGATTACATTTTCTGAAATGGCTCAAACCCGTGTCCTTGCAGCTCATTTTGCCAGGCAGTTCCTGGTCGCCGGCAGCAAGGCATGTGCTGTGCCAGCCCTGCTAATGCCACCCAGGCTGCTCCAAAGGTGCCCAGGGATGACTCCAGCTGCAGGAATGGAGAGCATTCTATGTGGTTCCTGCCTCTCTGGGTTCCTTGCAAACAGGGGTCCCCTGCTCTGTGCCCCACAAACACAGCAGCACAGCCACAGGGATCCATCCTGCCATGCCCTTGCTGCTTTCTCTCCCAGCCACCCCAAATCCATCCTGGAGGAAATATTTCAAGCTGGGGAAAGAGGAGGTTTCATGCACTTCATGCTAGTGCCAAGAGGCTCTGGGCATCAGGGGTCTGACCTGGCCCAGCTGTGCCCAGGACTCTGGTTGCTGGGGCAGGTGGGTGCTCAGGGGGTGGGAGCTGGCTCACAGGGGGCATCCCCCTTTACCCTGGAGGGATGAGTGAATTAAGGGACTTAAGCTGAGCTCCTTTTTTCATGCCTTGCCAGCCCTGCTTTGTGGCCAGTCCCCCAGGTTTGTCCTTTCCTCTGCTCCATCACTGTGGGGATGGCTGGGCTGTAGCAGGTCTGGCTCTGCTCTCTTTTCACAGGTACAGGCTCTGCTGCTCCAGGGGATCCCGGCATCAGGGAGGCACCTCCTTTCTCTGCTCTCAGCACTTTATGTCTTAACTCGACATGGCTTTATATCATCCTCATACTGCAACAGAGGAGCTGAACTGTGGTTATGGCTGATGCTGCCTGGGAGTCTGTGGTATAAGCACCTATGTTTGCACTTCAATTAGTTTGCTTAATCGCATCGTTCCCTCTCTGGCTGTGTTGGGAGGGCTGGTCTGTGCTGTGCTGCTCTGCTGGCTGCCCTGGCCCTCTCCTGTCTCCCCTCGGGGAGGCAGGGCTGGGTCTGGACAGGCTGAATTGCACTGCCTGGTTTAAAAATAATGTGTATATGTACGTATGTATGTGCAGTGTTTACAAAGCAATCCCAGCTAATCTCTCTATCCAGACAGAGCTTTAGGATGTCCTTTCAGCAGGGATTTGTGGAGTTTGCTATAGTTATTTCCCAAGAATGCATTACCCGGGGTTTCAGATGAATAATGTAGGTCCTTGTTCAGCAACTTACTTACAAATGTCGAACCTTAAACCACTGAAGTCAATGGATCTACTTGTGCACTTAAAGTTAGGCACAGGCTGAAGTGTGGCAGTAAATCAGGGCCCTGCAGCCTGCCTTGGCACTGCTGGTGGGTGTACAACTTGCCCTGGCACTGCTAGTGGGAGCTGCTGGTGGACCTACCAAACAGTACTAGAATCACAGAATCACAGGGTTGCAAGAGACCTTAAAGATAGAGGAGGCTCAGAGGTGACCTCAGCACTGTCTAGAACTACCTGAAGGGAAGTTCTGGCCAGGTGGGGGTTGGTCTCTTCTCCCAGGCACTCAGCAATAGGACAAGGGGGCACGATGGGCTCAAGCTCTGCCAGGGGAAATTGAAGTTGGAGATAAAAAAAAAAAATTCCAGAGAGAGTGCTCAGGCATTGCAATGGGCTGCCCAGAGAGGGGGTGGATTCCCCATCCCTGGAGGTTTTAAACTGAGATTGGCCATGGCACTGAGTGCCATGATCTGGTAAAGGGACTGGAGTTGAACCAAGGGTTGGACTTGATGATCTCAGAGGTCTTTTCCAACCCAATCCATTCTGTGATTCTGTGATATCTTGTTTCAATCCCCTGCCATGGGCTGGAACAAGTTCCACTAGCCCAGGTTGCTCCAAGCCCCATCCAGCCTGGCCTTGGACACTTCCAGGGATGGGACAGTCACAGCTTCTGTGGGCAACTTGTGCCAGGGCCTGCCCACCCTCACAGGAAAGGATTTCTTCCTTACATCTAAATTTCCCCTCTTTGTGTGCCCACAGTTCCCAACAAAGAGTCCCTCTCCTGCTTTCCTGTGGCCTGTCCAGGTATTGGAAGGTGCTCTGAGGTCTCCACACATCCTTCTCCTCTCCAGGCTGAGCAGTCCCAGCTCTTACCACCTGTGTCCATAGGGAAGGTGCTCCAGTCCCCTCAGCAGCTTCATGGCCTCCTCTTTACTGGCTCCAGCAGCTCCATATCCTTCTTATATTGGGGGCACCAGAGCTGGAGGCAGCTCTGCAGGTGGGGTCTCACCTGAGGGGGCAGAGGGGCAGAATCCCCCCCTGCCCTGCTGCCTACACTGTGGGATCAACCCAGCATGGGGGGTTCTGGGCTGTCAGAGCACAGGGCTGGGGTATGTGGAGCTTTTCCCCATCCATCACCTGCTGTGCTACTCCACAGGGCAGCTCTCAATCACTCCTCTGCCTACCCTGTAGGTATGGCTGGAATTGCCTCAAGCCAGCACCTTGCCCTTTGCTTTTTTGAACTTCCTGAGGTTTGCACAGTCCAATCTCTCATGTGTGTCCAGGTCTTTCTGGATCCATCCCTTCCCTGCAGCGTGTGACTGCACCACACAGCTCAGTGGCATCGATGTGTCCCAGTGCCCTGGATGTGTCTGCCCTGGGCATGCTTCATCCTCTGAGACCAGCACTGATGGGACCAGCACTGATGGAGACAGCACTGGTGGGACCAGCACTGATGGAGACAGCACTGATGGGACCAGCACTCATGGAGACAGCAACAGACCCCAAGATGTGAGTGTGGCTCTGCTTCAGGTGCCCTCTGTGGGTATGTGGGTCCAACCCAAAATGCATGGGGGGCTGTGCTTTGTAGTCTTGGGGGGCTTTTCATTTTAAACCCTACCGTGAAGATGGGGAGGGGGTGCCCCCACTCTCCCCCATTCCCCCCTGCTCCCCTCCTCTCCCCCTGGAGGTGACAGACCCAGGTACTGAGCACCCTTTCAGGGGCAGCAGAGTCGACCTGAGGGTTTGTTGCTGCCAGGAAGGGGACAGGAAAGCTTGAGCACAAACACAGGAGCTGGCACTGCCAGGTACCCTGGGCCAGGAGCTGGCTGTCCCCAGGCCCCCTCTGGGCTGTACACTGCTGTCCCTGTGCCACAGAGCAGGATGGGGCTCTCTGGGAAGGGTTTTGGTGCCAGAGCTGGGCAGATGTGCTACGGAGTCCTTTGGAAAAGTGTGAAGGAGTAAAATCCCACCTCTGCTCCCTGCAAAACCCCAAGGTCAGGGTGCCCTGGCAGGGGGTCTCCCCCTGGCCCAGACCCCACCACTGCTGGCCCCACTTTGGCAAGTGCTGGAGGAGTACAGAGCCATCCCAGCCACCCAGGAGCTGCGTCCCTGAGGGCTGAGCTGGATAAATGGGAAGTGCAATAGATCTCCCTTGGAAGTCTCTGGCTCAGTGCCCTCGGCAGGGCTCAGGCTGCAGCTCTGCCCGAGTCAGCAGCAGCATGGCTTGGAATGCTTCAGTCTTGTCAAGTGACTTTTTAAAGCATTCTCATTCTTTTTTGGCTCCTGTGTGTGCAGCATGTGTGCTGACAATGGGCTGGCACGGGCAGAGGGACCCTTTGGAGCAGGGGGGACCCCAGAGCACAGCCCACGGGCACAGAGCAGAGGAGGTGCTTCGGCACAGATCTGATTAGCAGTTCTAATTAGCCCTGATTTCCTTGTCACCTGCAGCTCTCTTCTATGGCTCAGGCTGCATTGCAGAGCTAAAGCATCAAGGGGTACATATGGGTGGGGAATCCCTCATGATAAGAACCCTTGGGATGGAACAGCTCTCCTCACCTCTCCGTTTCCAGGGCCCCCGCTCGCCCAGGCCAGCTTGGGGTAGCCACAGGGAGCAGGGGGGGAGGGAGAGGAGCACTAATTAAACTCCCCTGGAACCTCTGCTGTGCTTTGGCTGGCAGGGAGTGCTCCGAGGGGAATCGAGAGCTGTGGTAGAGAAATGAGGGCACGGGGTAGAGGGGCAATAAGGCGTAAAATCTCAGCTGGGCAAAAAAAAAAGGATGGAAAACACTTGCAAGCTGTGAGCTTTGCTCTCTGATTTTTCCTTCCTTGAGCAGCCCTGGGAAGTGATGCTCCCAGGTCACAGCCAGCCAATCCCTCCTGGCACAGCTTGTCCCCTACAAGAAACAAGAACCAAAGTCATGTCTTTGCCTCAGAGCTGTTGGGAAGTGTCTGGGACAAGGAGCGTGGTGTCCCTTTGGATATTGTAGAGTGGGAGAAAGCAAAGACAAGCTTAAAGCATCCAAACCCATGGTTATTCTGGTGAAGAGGGAGCCACAGGCATGTCTGTGCCCCCCTTGGAGAGGTGGGTGGGCTCTGGCAGCAGCACTGGGAGCCTGCTGGCAAAAGTCTTCATCCCCCATTACGCTCTCTGGAGAGACTTGTGCTTCCCGTGATTGCTTGGACAAATCCTTGTGCTCGAGCCAGAAGCTCTCCTCTTGTCTCTTGTAATTACTGTCCCAGCGTTCTCCTTGAGAGACACCATCTGCTACTCCTCCATCACCAGTCATCTTCCCATCTCCCTGGCGCAGCCCTTTCCCTGGAGTGTGTGGCTAATGGTGCTGATGGTGCATCTCCCGGGGTCCTGTGCCACTCATTATGCTCCATCAGATCAAAGGCTGCTGTTCCATCAGGGAATGCACCAGCCATGAGCCCTCTGGGCCCTCAGCCTCTGACAGGACACGCTGGCCAAGAACTGAACAGCCAGGCTGGTGCTCCTCACCGTGGGCAGCGGGAGCTGGTGAGCCCATCAACCCTTGCCCACGCCTCTCCATGCCTTGCACAGCTGGTGAGCGACGCCAGGAGATTTTTGGAAGTCCGCTGGAGGGTGGGATATCCCTGAAGGGCAGGGACTGGGTGAGAATGGGCAGTCTGTGCCGGACACACAGGGACCAGCCTGGTGCAGGGTAACTGGGAGCATTAGGGTGGCACTGGGGGCTGTTTGGGAGTATAACAGCTGAAACAAGCAGTTTCTGGGTCAGAAACAAGACATTTCAGAGAGCTCTGGGGCTCCCAGGAGCAGCAGGGCCGGGCTCCGAGGCGGCGCAGGGGGAAGCGACACAGCGCTCGGCTGCACCCTGGTGCCCTGTGCTATTAAGTCTCCTGCTTTTAATCAACAGCAAATGAGTCTCTGGGGGCCTGTTTTCTCACTGCTGGATACCAGAAACTTTCACTGAAGTCAATAGAAGTTACTCCCACCCTTAGGCAGAAGCCCATGGTCCTGGGAAGTTGCTAGGGAGCCGTGATTTATGCTGCGTGTCGCAGGCTCGACCAAACCAGCGCCTGCTTCTTGGTATAATTCACAACTAAATGTACATTTATATAAAAAATACAGTAAACCCATCACATTTTATTAGGGGAGGGCGCACGATAAATTTTTACGTCGAAGCTTCCAGCAGCCAAAGATGAAAAGCATCTTCAGGAAAATCACTGCCATGGAGACAGGTTTTCATCCCGCCGTATCAGGCGGCTCGTTTGTATTTTTAAGGCATCTCATTAGAGCATTAAATGATCTGTAAAGGGTAAAACAGCATTTTTCTCAGTGGCTCTGGTGCTCACACAGCTTCGAGCCGCCACAGAGCAGGGGGTGGTGGACACACGGCCCTGGGCACACGCTGAGCCCACTGAGGCTCTCTGTCCCCAGCCCCATTCCCAGCCTGTCCTCAGAGCCAGGCAAGAGCACTTATTTATTCATGCTGGCAGATGTCCTCCTAAAAGCCCCTATAAAGCTGATTTTCTGTCTGTTAACCAAAATTATTGTCTTCAAACATACACGTGCACCTCCTGCAGAATTTCCCCAAGGCTTTATCTGTGTGTTCCCGTCCCATGCCCACGGATGAGCCAGTGTCAGTGTCCTCTTGCCCACAGCTTTGCACTGCCTTGTAAGTGTTGCCATGTGCTGTTTCCCTGTGGGCAGGCTCCAGCCCTCCAGTCTGGGAGCCCCTGCTCCTGGCTGTGGCTCCTGTGCTCTCCCCAGCCCTGCTGTCCTCTCTCCCTCGCTCCCATCCAGGAGCTCTCATGCCCTCCCCTCGTGGCAGCGTCTGCTGCCCCATCTGTGAGGCTCCAGGACAGGCATGCCGGGCTCTGAGCAGCCCTTCTGCTCCAGCTCCTGCTCTTCCTTCCCAAACCCCACACCATGGCTCTGCAAGGTGATGGAATGGTGCAGATGAATGATTTTTAGAGACAACCAATCCCCTGCGAGCAGAAACATGCACTGTTGCAAGGCCAGAAATAAACCCCACACCTGAAGCCATGGAAGTGTTTCAGTGCAGTGGTTCAGGCTGAAAACTGCTGGAGAGCTGGCGAGGAGGCTCTGAGCTTTCACAGGCCAGTTTCCTCCAGTGTGGAGGAAGGAATAAAATGGTCGGGACAGAGAGGGATGAGTGATTTTGCAGACATTTGTCCCTTCCTTTGGCAGCGTTTCAAGGACCTCTGGCACCACCTGGACGTGCAGCTCAGTGAGCACAGCAGCTCTGCGGAGGGGCTGGGGGGACTTCTGTGGCAAGACGAGCCACCAAGGGGCTGTGCCTGAGGCAAGGATCACTCCTGGAGCGAGGAAACCCTTTGTAATGAGCCCCAAAAGCTCCTGTGCATCCCAGCCCAGAGCTGCTGCATCCCCAGCAACCCAGGGGCACTCTCAGCAACCAGCACGGCCGGGCCAGGAGAGGCACGAGGAGGGACTGACCTGCAAAGCTCTGTGATAGCTCTGCTCTCCTTCCCAGCTCCCAGCAGCATGAGGGTAATTCCCATGGAAGCTTCCAATTCATTATTTCCTAAGAAGATTGGTTTTCACAAATGAGCAGCTCTGAGTGTACCTAATCAGAGCCTCCTGAACTCAACCAAGGTTGAACATAAAATAAAGGTGTGTGGTTGCTTTGCTTGAACACATACAATTTCTTTTTAAAAATGAGTAATTCACAGGAAATTATCCCCATCCCTGCACAAGAAGGACTTGCAGAATTTGTGAAGTGCTCAATATTTTTTATGAAGTGTTTCTAACCTTTTTTCTGTGAAGAAAAGCTTGGCAGGGGAGCAGCTTACCTGCTCATAAATTAGCAGGAAAATTAAAGAGGATGTGCAATCTTACTTTTTTTTTCTCCCTATGCCTAACCCAGGTCATGCTTCTGAAATATTTGGGGGTGGTAGTGCTGCAGTGCTGGTCCAGGAGGGCAGATTTGGGCCAAGCACCACATCTGGCTGTGCCCAACTGACCTCCACCACCTCGGTGGGTCCCTGCCTTGCATTTCCAGCTGCTGAAGTGCTGACTGAGGGAGCCCATGAGCATGAACCAAGGGCAGGATCACTAGATATGTGGCCTGGATCCTATATTTTTCCACTGGCTCTTGCTCCCAGGCTCCAGGACACTTGGCCAGGCTCGGCTTTGGCAGCTTTGCCCTCCAAACGTTGGGTGGTTGCTGGCACTGCCTGTTGCAAACTCCATTCACTGGCATTGTGGCCTTTCATTAAAAAGGAGGAGGAGGCTGGGAAAAGGAACCTCAATTAAGGGAGGTGAAAGTTAACACATCAAGAAAAGGTTTTAATTGAAGTGCAGCCCTGCAGGGAAATGCAAAGGCAAGTCGCTTGTTTGGCAGTTTTACAGATGGTGATAATGTCACACTCTTTGAGAAAGGAGAGGGAGAATAGAGAGCTGGGGTGGTCAGGAGCTTTGAAGAAGTAGGACAAGCACAAAAGGGATGGGAGGGAAGGGAGGAAGCGCTGCTGACAGCCTGCCTGCCAGGGATGAGTCTGTCCCTGGGATCTGGCACCTCCATCCCTGCAGTCCTCAGAGCCACCCACCTCAGCCAGCACCCAGGGAAGCCCCTTTATGCCACTGAGAGTGTGCAGCTCCCCAGGCTGTGGAAAAGTTTCTGCTATTTAACTCCAAATGTTCAGGAGAAGTGCAGTTTCCTATTCATAATACCCTGTGAGGGAGCCCCAGCAGTTGGCTGTGCCCACCTGGGTGCCACCTTGCCAGCAGGGACCGCAGGGAATAGGACCCTGCAGCTTTTCTCTTCCCTCATTCCATTTGACTTTCATAACTTCTTTCCTTTCCCAGTTCTATCTGTGTCTTGTTGTTGCCCTGTCCTGTCCCCAGGGGCTGCCCCAAGTGAGGAGACAGTGGTGTTTTGCACAGAAATATCCTCCACATCTCTAGTTTATGACCTGGAGGAACAAAGGAAGGTTTGAGTGTCCCCTCTACACCCCTAGAGAAACCACCCCAAAAGCCCCTTCTCTTGCAAATGGGGTGGGAACAACATCATTGGATTTTGGTGAGCTCAGATTTTTGCCTGCAAGGTTTCACCACTAATTATTCCTGGTGGGCTCTCAGCTTTCCCTCTCTGACGCCCCAGACCCCCGATCATCACTCCCAGGAGACGCTGCCCTCTGCAGGAGCAGAGCCCCTCCCGGAGTGTGAGGTGTGGCCCAACCCCAGCTTCACCAGCCTCGAGAACATAAATACTCCCAGAGGGAAGAGTTACAGCCATGAGGGTCCTGCAGCTCCTGAGAGTCACCAAGGGTTTATCTCAACCCGAATTGGTGGGAAGTGTCAGCTGCAGTTTGAGTTAAAAGATGGTTCTCTGAAGGGCAGTGAGGAGGTGGAATCCCTGGAGCTGCTGGAATGGAGAGGGTGCACCCTTTGGCAGTGCTCTCCAGGGCTGAGCTTTCATTCATATCCTGGAGAACTGGTTTGCAGGCAGGAGCATAATAAAACCAGGATGTTTCGCCTGCAGTGAGAACCATGAGATGTGTGAAGAGCTGTGAGGAAAAGCACTGGAGTCACAGGCTGGGAGCCAATGCAATGCCAGATTAGTGGCAAGGCAGATTTTAAGTCATCTTTTCCAGGTTTCATGCTCATCAAATCAAGGGAAGGGAGCTTCCCATGTGCCCAGGGCTCAGCAGCCCTGCCCAGATCTCCAGTTCTGGCTGGCACACACAGTGAGATGCTGAGGAACAACCCACAGCTGGGGAGTTATTAGCAAAAATTATTCCGTGAGTAGTTTGGAACAAGGAACAAACTTGAGAAACTTCAGCACTTGTTGCCTGATAACAGGGAAAATGAAGAGAAAGAACTCAGTGCCTGAATTATTTGTGATAGCTAATTATGCTGGAAAGGGATGATGGAAGATAGAACAGCAGTCAAAATTTTCTGCCTTTTCCCACCCACACAGTTTTCTCAGATCCACTCAAAATTAATGTGGAGCTCAATATCAGACCCTCTCAAGTGCTGGGGGACTCTGAGCTTAAACATTCTTTGATTTACTACTCTGTCCAGCAGCACTGTGCCTTGTTTGTTTGGATCTCTCCACGAGGTAAATCAGGTGGGAAGGGAAGGGCTTTGATAATCCAAGGTCCTGCTTCTGCAGAGGAGGTGACAGCCCTCCCTAGATGATCCTGAACACGTCAGGATAGGACACAGCTTCCACCTTGTAAGACCAGCCTAGAAATAATGTGGTCATCCAAAACCAGAAAGCAAAATACAAAGCCCAGGGGGTGGTGGGAGAGGAAGATGAGGCACAAAGAGCTGAGAGCACCTGGGGACATTTGGGTCTGGGAGACATGAGGCCATGAGCAGTATCTCCCAGCAGGGCTGAGCTTGGTGATCCTCCCCACAGCCCTGGGCAGGCTTGTCCTTGCTCAGCCCCTCGGGGCTGACACTTGGGGGAAGGCTCTTCCCAGGTACTTGCAGGATTTACACAGCTCCAATTTTCCACTCCACTAAAACTTGCAGATCTCCCGGGAAAGCTGCTTTCCCAGGAGACTTCCCACGGAATCTTGCACATCCCAGGGGACTGCAGAGCACCCAGCCAGCTCCAGGGTGTGTAGGCTAAGCTAAATCCAGTAGCACACAGGGTATTCCCCATGGGAGTGCATTTCCTGCTCTGTGCACGCAGCAGCCACTGCTGGAGCAGCGATGAAAACCCTGCTGGGATCAGCACACCTTTAATTAATGGCAATTTTGCAGGAAATACTGTGTGTCCAAAGTGCCCCTGTGACGAATGGAGCACACTCTCTCCCTCTGCTTTCTTTAATCACATGCATTGGAATTTATTGAGACATCCAGGCTGTTTTCTGAGCTTTAGGAGGCTCTTTTTATTACAAATCCATGGATTTTTATGCATTGGGTAATGGATTTCTGATGGAATTCTGAAGCTGGAGAGAGAGAAGCCACTAGTGGGGACTCTTCAGGGCACTGCTCTTGGCATCTAAAGAAGGGGAAAAAAATGGAGAGGGAAAAACTTAATGAAAATACATATTTGTATAAACAATCAATGAAGATCGTGTTTGTGTGTTAAACAACCACCTTGAAATTGGTCTGTCTCAAAGGACTGAGCAATTGCAGACTACCTTAGCATGAATGATTTATGACATTCATGAACTTGGCAACTGCATCAGTTTTCCTAAACCTGGCAGCAAACACCACCTGCATATTAAGTGAAGATTTATGATTTATAAAACTCACCTCATTATGCAGAGGAACATGAATTGTCTTATATGTGCAGTCCATAACTCCTGGGACAGATGAAAAGGCAGCTATGACACACAATTTATGTGCTCTTGCAGCTGAGGTTGGGGAGGGAAAAACAGGGAGAGTAACTTGGGCTTTGAGTCAGGTACCTTCAAAGCTGTCCACGTCCCTCTCCCTCCGCCCAGAATGATGCTGAGGCTAAAATTGCCTGTTCTCTTGGAGGAATTGAAAAAAAAACCAACCCTTGCAAAGATTAATGGTGGAGGTCATTTGAATCAATACACCAAACGATGCCCTCCCTCCAAGAAACGTGGGGATCGGAAGGATCCGAGATGCCTCCATGGAAATCACACGCTTGGTGTTGAGCTCACTGCTCGTATTTTTCCCTGCCTTGTCCTTTTCTGATCTTTCTCACCCAAGGACACAGACTCCTGGCTTCAGGGAGTGAAGGGTTTGTTGTGGAAGAGGCCAATATGTGGCTCACAATCAGGGAGGGGGCTCGTGGTCCCCAGAAGGAGTGAGGAACAAGCCCGTAAGCCCAGGGTGCAGCTGGTGTCCCTCTCTGCGGGTCAGAGGAGCATTAAAGAGGCTGCAAAACAGGCAGGGCTGATGGACTGAAACACAGTGACACAATCCAAGGAGAAAACACCTCCGGGTCGAATTTGCCCCAACCGACCACACGAGTTTGAGTGAATTGTGATTTGTGTGTCCTCGTTTCCTCATTTGCTTTAAAAATACACCCAGAGAGCAGATGCTGGTACAGTTTGCTCAGCAGTGCTGTTGGGGGGCTGTCAGAGGGCCCTGGGGCTCTTTGGTTGCTGCTGAGAGCAGAAGGTCACAGCCCAGAGCTCCCCCTGCATGCCCAGGGCACTGGAGGACACAGACACCTCCTCCTTTGGTGCTCTGGCTCAGGTGGGGCTCCCACACACTGGCCAGGGGTGTCTGCACTGTCCCCAGGCTCCTGGACTTGTGTTTGTGGAGAGGCTGCTGCAGCAGGGCTGACACCTCTGTGGGGATGCTCAGGGTCCAGGTGTGATGCCCACCAGCCCCTCCAAGCCCAGGCTGGCCCTGGACCTGGCAGGTGGTTCACAGGCAGGACAACGGCCACAGTGGGGTCATCAGGCTCCCACAGGGCAGGGTAGCCACATGTGGGTACGTGATCCTGCCAGGCAGCACCTTCCACACACCCTCAGCAGAGCCACCTCCTCCTGAGGGAAGGGAGGTGACCCAAGAGCAGCAGTTCAGAGCACCTGGGCTGCCCCTCAGCCCTCACCAGGTGCTAATTGCACCCAGGGGTTTTGGCTTCTCCTGCAGCAGAAAAACACATGTGAGGACTTTGGGTCCATAATTGGCTGCAGTGCTTCCTAAATCAAATTAATCTGCCTCCTGCCTGGCCTGGCTGCCTGTGCCCACCCTGGGCTGCTGTTGGTAGTGCAGGGAAATGGCCTGGGGAAGCAAGCCCAGTTCTCGTAGCCCAGCACACCCTGCCCACAGGTAAGCAGAGACTGAAGGAGCTCCTGCAAATCAAGATGTGGAGGTCTTGGATGTTTTCCCCTTCAACAATTAAGGCGTTGGTTTGTGCCAAACATGTCTGTGCTGTGGTGTGGTCAAGCAGGAAAGCTCAGTAGCAGGTGAGAAGCTGAGGTTGGAGGCAGTCAGGATGTTTCTTCTACTGCTGCTTGGGGGGGGACACAATTCACTGGTTATTTTCTGCAGTAAAAGCCTTCACTGAAGCTCTTCAAAATATATGTTGGTGCTACTGGAGAGGAGGGAGTCAGGAACATGAATGATTTTATGTTTTCCTCCCTCACTCTGTTATTGCCAAGGTAGCAGAGAAGGAGGAGAATTTCTTCTGTCTAAGCACAAATGGGGAATTCTTCTCCAAATGTTACCCTTTTGTTCATGCCTGTCTCATGAGGCTGATTTCAAAATGGAATTATTGTAACTGTAGGTACTAAATAAATCACAGGCTCTACCTGGGCCGGGTGCGTTGGCAGCAGCTGATCCAACAGGAGCTCCCTGGCATGGGCTCTGCCAGGCAGGGAAGAGCCTTTCCCTCCTGGCTCTGCATCCAGACAGGCAGCACAAAGCAAAGTGTGTTTGCTCAGAGGAGCTCCGAGGCTCCCGGCACTGCAGCTCACAGAGGGAAGGACAGGGAGGCAGGAAATAACAAAGGGAATAGCAGGGATGTATCAATGGAGTGATTTGCATTGTTTCCAGAACAAAAAGCTGTGCTCTTGCTCAAAAGGCAAAGACTCTGCCTCGGGACTTCTGCGCTGGTTGGGGAGTTTTGCATTCTTGGAGCTGCATCAGGGATGGGGAGTGTGATGGTTCTTCTGGGTGGAAACTGAGAGCAGGTGAAACCACCAAAGGGCAACAGGCACTGCAAGGAACCAGCTCCGAGGGGATAGTGTGGGAACAGCCCCTTTGATGGCCTGGAGAGGGGACCACGGAGCACGAGAGCTGCACACAGCTGTAACTGTGGGGATTGTGCCAATGCCAGAGAGACTGGGGAGGACAGGAGGCCAGCAGGGAGGGAGAGATTCATGCCAGCCCAGGCACGGGTGTCACAGGGCAGTGATCCTTCCACAGCCATTGATATGGGAAAAATCAGGGAAGCAGAAACAGGGCTGTGTTTGGGTCTCGTGCTGGGATGGTGCAGAGTGTGTGATGCACCAGGCCAGAGCACAGGTCTGGAGTGGGCTGGAAAATCCCACTGTGAGACAGGGAAAAGGAATGAATCCAGCCCTGCTGGGCAAAGGGCAGATTGTGCCAATGCACATACAAGGTGTACCCTCAAGGGAGGGATCCCCAGGGTCCCTCCTGCCTGCAGGGAGGGCTGGCTGAGCCCCACCAGCCTTCCCACAGCCTGGCCATGGGTGACCTTCAGGCCAGCCCATCCTCTCAGCAGGGCTGAGATCAGCCTGCAGAGCCCCAGCATCCTCCCCAAAACCAGGCTTTGTGCCTCAGCTGCTTCAGATCCGGGTTAAAAAAACCCAAACCACAGAGTGCAGCAACTGGAAGCTTTCATTTGTAATGCACTAATTGCCCTCATTATCATGGTTCCTGGAGGCACCTCAGATCCCTGTTAGAGCAGCTGCAGTTGTGTGGGGTGAGATGTGGTTTGTTGCTCCCTCCATCACCTGCATCCTCAGCTGAGTGACAGGTCTCTGCCGCCTGCCCTGCAGGAAGAAGGCCTGGGGAGCCCTGGCAGACTGGCAGGCAGCCCTCACACTGCCTGCTTGCTGCTTCTGCCTGCTTGCTGATTTACTCTGTGATGCTCTACAGGTTGATGCTTGTTGCCAGCCCTGCTGGAATCGTGGGGGTGAAACCAGGGAAGATTGGAAGGATGTTGTGGGTTTGACCAGCTCTGTGTTGAGCCCACCCCAAACCCTCCTGTTCCTGCTGTGGTTCCCCCTGAGATGGTTACCTGGCCAAGCATCTGACTGCTGGTTCATTGCAACACTGGTGTATATGAAATATTAAATACCTGAGTCAAACACCTGCATCCTTCCCAGCCCTGCAATGAGCTTGTTTGTCCCTGCTGCCCCCTTCCCACTGCTCCTGCCCACTGCAGCCCACCTGTCCCCCAGCCAGCCCTTCACTAAGGATAACCCTGGATTCTCGGAGGGCTCTCCCCTCCTGTGCAGAGTGTGGTGGGACTCTGATTCAGCCTGACTCAGGGAGCAGGCTGATGTCGTGCTGTGTTTGATCCATCACTGCTTTTTCCATTAGGCTCCCCTTCAGTGAGCAGGAAAGCAGCTCAAGTGTCACTGTTTTGGCAGCTGCCTCAACGAGCCTTTTCACATCCAGTCACCTAAAATCACACTGCCATGGCTCAGGGTAACCCCAATGCAGCTGGGAGCCAGGGAGCAGGAGCTGCCCTCCAATCCCTGCCCGTGGGAAATGAGGAAGGTGGAGGAGTTAATGTGGAGCTCCCCACAGGCCTTGTCACGCTGCTGGCAGCTCTGGATCGTCAGATGCCTCTGATGTGCTTCATCCACTGAAAACTGTGGAACTCCTTGCAGTTTTGTCATGTGCAGTGACATCCTTGTGAGGCAGATGCCCACAGAGCTAGCAAATACAGCCACGTGGTTTGAGGCTTTGTAGGGAAGGACTTACGGCCCCACTCTGCTCCTGCAGCCAAACCAGAGCTCCAGTGCTGATTCCTGTGGGACTGGGGACAGGACATCATGTGGAGCCCTGCCCTGCCAGCTGCCAAAGGGCTGCCCTGCTGCCCCACCAGCCTCTGTGGTGCTGCAAAGCAGCCCTGTGTCTGCAACAGCTAATGGGGAGGAAATTACTTGCCCCCCCCAGGACAGCTCCTGTGCTTGTCACTGTCACCTGCTGCAGTGGCTGGTGCTTGGTCCTCACTGTGGATTATCCCAGAGGGATCTCAGCACCTTGCCCTGCAGTGCCCTCCCTGCCAACCCCTCACAGGTGTCCCCCTTCCCTTGGAAGGCCCAAGAGCTGATCCTGCCTGTTGCAGGGCATCCTCTGGGGCACCTGAAGGCAGCAATGGGAGCTCTGGAGCTCTTGCAGAGGGTGCTCTGCTTGTCAGCCCACTGCCTCCCAGGGGTGCTTGGCCTGTGGAGGGGCTGTGAGCACAGCTTGGGAGCAGAGGGAACACAAGGCAGGCTGCTCTGAGGGATCAGTCTGTGTGGGAAGAGGGGGGAGAGTGGAGGAGCAAAGGGCATTGCAAGTGGTGAGGTTGGGGGCAACAACAAAGAGCCATCTGAAGCCCAGAGCTGTGGCTCTTGGTGAGCAGGTGAGCTCCTTGCACTCCAGGAGTGGAGGCTGGAGTTGTGTGCTGGCCTTTACTGGGGCTCCAGAGGGACCTGGCTGGGACATGGACACACAGGCACTGACACCCACAGTCAGGCAGACCCCAGGGTGCTGTGTCTGGGGCCACTGGGTACATCTGACTTAGAAACAGCCAGGGGGGATTCTGTGACCTCCAGAGCAGGATAATTTTGCTTTTCTCCTCTTTTTACCATGTCAGCAGAGACTTGAGACGTGTGCCTGTTGCTCTGCTGGCACTGTCTGAGCTGCTCTGGTACCAGCAGGGTGAGAGGCTCAGGTGGGATGGGACACCCACCCTGCTTGCCCCAGAGGGGCACACACAGCTCCTGGAGAGGTTTTTGGTGGCTGCCTGGGCAGAAGCTGGGAGCTTTCAGTGCCAGAATGAAGCTGTCAGTGCCCGGGCTGCAGCTCAGAGGAGCTGCCTGCAAGCAGCGCTAGCACGGGCAGGTGCTGCCCCTGCCTGGCGACGGGAGAGCTGGCACAGCACTGGCACCTTTCCACTCTGGGGACTGGAGCTGGCCCTCGGGGACTCGTGTGTGCACAGGCAGAGGTGCCCATGGGGTGAGGCCAGGCTGGTGGGAGCCAAGTGGGGACACCACAGTGGGCACCGGAGAGTGCTGGTCTTGCACGGTCACACGGCTGGCACTGCCCTGGGGGATGAACCCCCTCCAGCAGTGCCAGCCCTGCAGTGCTGTGCACAGCCCTGGCATCCCCAGCAAAAGGAGGACATGGAACTGGTAGAGCGAGTCCAGAGGAGGCCACGAGGCTGCTGAGGGGACTGGAGCAGCTCCCCTCTGGAGACAGGCTGGGAGAGCTGGGGCTGCCCAGCCTGGACAGGAGAAGGGGCTGTGGAGATCCCAGAGCCCCTTCCAGTGTCTGAAGGGACTACAGGGAACAAGAGAGAGACTCTGCATCAGGAACTGTCTTGGCAGGACAAAGGGGAATGGTACAAACTGAAAGAAGAGTCATGTAGGTTAGACATCAGGAGGAAATTCTTGGCTGTGGGGGTGGTGAGACACTGGCACAGGTTGGCCAGGGAGGTTGTGGATGTGCCAACACTGGAAGTGTTCAAGGCCTGGTTGGGTGAGGCCTGGAGCAACCTGGCCTAGTGGGAGGTGTCCCTGCCCATGGCAGGGGGGATGGCACTGGATGATCTTTAGGCCCATTTGAACCCCCTAATGTTCTGTGATTCCCTGTCCTGCCAACCCAGTGCCAGCCCAGGAGCACATCCCAAAGCTGAGCACAGGGGGAACTGCAGCCACAGCTCATGTGTGGGGTGGGATGATGAGCTCCATGTGCCCTGACAAACCCAGAGACAGCCAGTTTTGGAAAACAAGGAGCAGGTTGGAGCACCAGTGCTGGGCTGCAGGTGTTGGGCTGAACATGCCTTTGGGAAGGGAGCTTTAAATCAGCACAGCTGGGGAGGAGACGAGGTTGGGCTCAGCCAGAGTGTCCAACTGGCACAGCTTTGCTTCTGCTCTGCCTCTGGCATTCCCAGGAGCTCTGTGAGGGCTCAGCCCCTGCACTGGCCAACCTAGGGTTCACCTCCCTGCAGGGAAAGGGCCCTGACCATGTTCCTGAGCGCTAGGGGTCTTTTCTGCTAAAGCACAGAATCATCAAGGTAGGAAGAGATTTTGGAGATCATCCAGTCCAACCATCCACCCTGCACTACCACTGTAACCACTAACCCAGCACCAGATCCAGGAGCCTCTTGAACACCTCCAGAAATGGAGGCTCAAAACCCTCTCTGTGTAGCCCCTTCCAGTCCCTGACAATGTAGTGAAGAAATTCTTCCTAACACCTAATCTGAATCTCCCTTTTCAGCTGGAGGCCATTTCACAGCATCACAGACTGGGTTGGGCACAGGGGACCACAGTGGGGTATCTGGTGTCACATCCTGCTCCAGCAGGGCCACCCCAGAGCACATGGCACAGGATTGTGTCCCAGACAGCTCTGGAATATCCCCAATGAGGAGACCCCACACCCTCTCTGGGCTCTGCTCAGAGCTCAGTCACTGCACAACAAAGAAGTTCTTCCTCCTGTCCAGCTGCAACTCCCTGGCCATCAGTTCCTGCCCGTTCCTCTTGTGCCATTGCTGGGCCCCCCGAGCAGAGCCTGGGCCATGCTCTGCCCCCTCCCTGCAGGCACTGCCAGCCATGGGGAGGTCCCTCTCAGGGGCTGCTCTGGAGGCTGCCCAGCCCCAGCTCCCTCAGCCTTTGCTGCTGCCAGAGCTGCTCCAGGCCCTTCAGCATCTGCCCAGCCTGCGCTGGCCCCGCTGCAGGAGCTCCCTGGCCCTGCTGTGTGAGGAGCCAGAGCTGGGCACAGCCCTGCAGATGTGCCTGCCAGGGCTGGGCACAGGGGCAGGATCCCCTCCCTGCCCTGCTGCCAGTGCTCTCCCTGATGGCCCCAGGACACCACTGGCCTCCCTGGCCCCCAGGACACACGGCTGGGCAGGGACAGCTGGTTGTCCCGCAGGACCCCCAGGCCCGTCTCTGACTAAGGGCACTCAGCAGTTCCCGGGGGCTCCAGGTCCCCCCTCGGTGTATTTGCAGTCCCGGCACCCCCGGCCCCCGCACGGCGCATGCGCAGAGCGAGGCGCGCCCTCCCCCGCTCCGTGCCGCTCCGCGCATGCGCCGCGCCTGACGCAAGGCCGCTGCAACCGCGCCGCGCTTTATCCTGTCCGACCTTGAGCGCGCGCCCGCCGCAGGACCCCGGGCTGCCCCGCGCCGCGCCCGCGCGCCCCGCGCCGCTCCGCCGGCCCCGTCCCGCCCCGCCGCGCCCCGGAGGGCGCCGCGCCCTCCCCGCCGGTGCCGCAAAGGCCTCGCGCGGCCGCTCCGAGGGGAACGGCCTTTCCGAAGCGCGTCCCGGAGGGCAACGCGGGATCAGGCGGCGCCCCAGACAGCCCGCGGCGGGGGTCCTGCGGCGCGCCCCGCGCCCCCCCGCGGCCCACGTGGGTGGAGGGTTCCAGAAGGGCCCGAGCCGAGCCCGCCGGTGCCGCCATGCTGAGCGCGAGCCGCGCCGCCAGCCTGCCCCTGCTGCGAGCCCGCGCCGGCCCCGCGCACCCCGCCCCGCGCGCGCAGGTACCGCACGGGGGCACCGGGGCTGAGGGGGCACCGGGACCGGGGGGGCACCGGGGCTGAGCGGGCACCGGGGCTGAGGGGGCACCGGGACCTGGGGAGCACCGGGGCTGCGGGGACACCGGGGCTGAGGGGGCACCGGGGGCTGAGGGGGCACCGGGGCCGAGGGGGCACCGGGACCGGGGGGGCACCGGGGCCGAGGGGGCACCGGGGCTGAGGGGGCACCGGGGCCGAGGGGGCACCGGGACCGGGGGGGCACCGGGGCTGAGGGTGGCACCGGGACCGGGGGCAGCGGGACCACGGGCTGAGGGGAGAGCCCGGAGGGAGCGGGGGACGCTCCGGGGACACTGCGCGGCTGTGAGGCCTTGGAGGGCCTGGGGACAGAGATGGTGCCGGCACGGGGGGACACTGCGGGCAAGGGGCGGCTGCGGGACCGGCGGGGACGCGGGAGGCTCTGGGGAGGGCCCGGAGGGAGCGGGGGACGCCCTGGGGACACTGCGCGGCCGGCAAGGGCCTGGGGACAGAGATGGGCAGCGGGGGGTGCTCCGGGAACGGAGATGGGGAGCGGGGTCGGGGCACACCGCGGGGCGGGGAGGGCGCGCTGGCGGCGGGCGGGTCCCGACCCCCCAGTCAGTGCTGGGATTTCGTGCTGGAAGGGTCAGAGTGCGGCGGGATTGCTGAGGGGCTGTGGACATGCCTGGGCCTGTGCCCTGCAAAGGGAATTTATGGCGGGATTGGTGGATGCTGACGCTCCGAGTGCCGGTGGGAGCGGGCACCGGGCTGGGAAGGCACGTGGGGCGGGCAGGCCCGGCACATCCCGCCCGTGCTGGGGCCCTGCCCGGGCTGCCCATCCCCAGAAAGGAGCGAAACATTCGTGCCGTGTTCCTGCTCGCAGGGAGAAGCTGCTGGGGCTGTGCGGCACAGTCTCGAGCACAGATCCCTCAGGGGATGTAGGAGGGCGTTTGTTGCTGACCGGGCGCAAAGCTCCGAGAAATGGGGTTAATGTTTATCTGGTGCTGCTGCTCCCTGGAAGCTGAAGGTTCAGAGTTGACTTGCTGAAATGTCTCCTGTCTGATGCCATATCCATACACTGTTCTATATGAAGGAAATAGGTCCCTTCTGGTCCTAGAAGTCAGGATCGTGGTGGATGAATTAGTTCAGTAATTGAAGTTTTTAAGTCAGTTTGAATCTTTCCTAAATTCTTCCTTAGTTTGCACCTGAGTTTTTAAAGATGAACCTTGCAGTGGGACAGTGTATCTTCAGACACTGCCTCTGAAAGGCTTGGTTTGAACACCTCTTGATGTTTTAAGCTGCATTTTCATTGGGGTGTCTCTGTTTTGCAGACGTTCTGGAATGGCCTCAGCCAGAATGTGCTCCGAGCAGCCTCCAGCAGGAGATACGCGTGAGTGTTCCTGGGGCTGGGCTGCTGGGGGTTGGTGTTCCCTCTCCTGCTGATCCCAGAACTGAGTACTGGAGCCAGAGGTGGAGTAACAGAGCAAAACCAGCAAAATCAAACTATAACCTCTCAGCATGTGACTTTCATAGACTATTTCTTTATCTCTTGGTTTTCTTCAGGGGAACTTTGAGAATTGCTCTTCCCCCTTCTCCCACCACCAGCAGGGCCCACAGAATGGGGATTGTTGAGATTTGTTTGATTAACACCAAACACAGCAGAAAGTACCCCAGCCTTTGGTGGGACAGGAGGTTTTACACTGCCATGGAGTGAGTGATGCCTGGCACCATTTCACTGGGGATAAAGGTCATTTCCAACAGCTTGTCATTTGCATCACCTTTTATCTTGTTGCAAGATAACGGCAGAAGAGTAGCAGTTTGTTGTGACTTTGGCAGATATTTGTGGCTGATGCTGATTCAGGACATGGACTGGGAAATCTGTGTTAGGAAAACTGGTTCCTGTTTGGTGCAGAGAACCTGAGCAGTTGAAAATCCAACATCAGTGCTTTGTTACTGGAACTGGAGTTGAACCACTGGCAGCTTGGGGAGGGAGAAGGTGATTCTTGGTGATAAATGTGGTCCTGCTGTGCCTGCTGAATGCCTTGTCCATCCCAGAGCCTGGCTGGGTTTGGAAGGGAAGGCTGTGATTCAGGGTTCTCTGAGTCTCCAAATGGGTAATACACTCTTCTTAGAAAGGAGGAAATTAAAAAACTTTTAATCCCATTTTTCAGGATTAAATTGACGTGTTGCTCCTTAGGATCAAAAGGTGGTTTGCTTTGGCTCTGGATCAGAGAACCCCACATGGGCTGAGCAGTTTATCCTGTGGATTCTTCTCCCCATGCTAACCAATAACAAATAAACAAATACAGTTTATTAACAGTATTTTGACTCCAGTGGATGTTTCCAAACAAGTTGGAACACTAAGGTTGCCCAGAGCAGCTGTGGCTGCCCCATCCCTGGAAGTGTCCAAGGCCAGGTTGGACAGGGCTTGGAGCAACCTGGGACAGTGGAAGGTGTCCCTGCCCAGGGCAGGGGGTGGAACAAGATGATCTTAAAGGTCCTTTCCAACCCAAACCATTCTGTGACTGTGATCAAAAGTAACAGAAAACAAGTCCTGCCTGTGTAGGGACAAAATTAGTTATTTTATGTCAAAATCATAAGGGTTGTTGAGGGAGGGAGGAAATAAATGTATAAATTAATTAATTAAAAAATAAACGAAGAAAGAAGGAAAGAAATACACACACAGAGTAAAGATATTGAGGTGAAGAATGATATTTTATGTGTTTATTTTAACAAGCAAGGACTTAGCTATAAGTGATCTGGTTGAGAACAGGGGTGCCAGAGAATGCCTTAGGTCAGGACACAGCATGGACTTGCTTCAGCATCGAGTGGAAAATCACTTTCTCCTGCCTTTATGTTGGCAGGTTTTTTGCTATCCAGTTCTTTGCTTTAACAGTAATTTCCTTTTGCCCTGATGTGCTTTGCAGCTCCGAAGCCATTAAAGGGGCTGTCATTGGCATTGACTTGGGCACAACCAACTCCTGCGTGGCCGTCATGGAGGGGAAACAGGCGAAGGTGAGTGCGGGGAGCGCTGGCACAGCAGTGGGGGGCAGTCCCTGCCAGCACTGGCAGGGTGGGCACAGCAGTGCGGGGCAGTCCCTGCGGGCACAGCAGTGCGGGGCAGTCCCTGCTGGCACTGGCAGTGGCAGGGTGGGCACAGCAGTGCGGGCAGTCCCTGCTGGCACTGGCAGGGTGGGCACAGCAGTGCGGGGCAGTCCCTGCTGGCACTGGCAGTGGCAGGGTGGGCACAGCAGTGCGAGGCAGTCCCTGTGGGCAGTGGCAGCAGGGTGGGTACAGCAGTGCGGGGCAGTCCCTGCTGGCACTGGCAGTGGCAGGGTGGGCAGAGCAGTGGGGCAGTCCCTGCTGGCACTGGCAGTGTCAGGGTGGGCACAGCAGTGCGGGGCAGTCCCTGCTGGCACTGGCAGTGGCAGGGTGGGCACAGCAGTGCGGGGCAGTCCCTGCTGGCACTGGCATTGGCAGGGTGGGCACAGCAGTGCAGGGCAGTCCCTGCTGGCACTGGCAGTGGCAGGGTGGGCACAGCAGTGCGGGGCAGTCCCTGCTGGCACTGGCATTGGCAGGGTGGGCACAGCCGTGCGGTGCAGTCCCTGTAGGCACTGGCAGCAGGGTGGGTACAGCAGTGCAGGGGAGTCCCTGCCGGCACTGGCAGCAGTGGCAGGGTGGGTACAGCAGTGGGGGGGAGTCCCTGCTGGCAGTGGCAGGGTGGGCACAGCAGTGCGGGGCAGTCCCTGCTGGCACTGGCAGTGGCAGGGTGGGCACAGCCGTGCGGGGCAGTCCCTGTGGGCACTGGCAGCAGGGTGGGTACGGCAGTGCAGGGGAGTCCCTGCCGGCACTGGCAGCAGTGGCAGGGTGGGCACAGCAGTGCAGGGGCAGTCCCTGTGGGCACAGCAGTGGGGGGCAGTCCCTGCTGGCACTGGCAGTGGCAGGGTGGGCACAGCCGTGCGGGGTAGTCCCTGCTGGCACTGGCAGTGGCAGGGTGGGCACAGCCGTGCGGGGCAGTCCCTGCCGGCACTGGCAGTGGCAGGGTGGGCACAGCAGTGGGGGGCAGTCCCTGTGGGCACAGCAGTGCGGGGCAGTCCCTGCTGGCACTCACTGTCTCCGTGCCCCAGGTGCTGGAGAACTCGGAGGGCGCGCGCACCACGCCCTCGGTGGTGGCGTTCTCGGCGGACGGCGAGCGCCTGGTGGGCATGCCGGCCAAGCGCCAGGCCGTCACCAACCCACACAACACCTTCTATGCCACCAAGCGCCTCATCGGCCGCCGCTTCGACGACTCGGAGGTGAAGAAGGACATGTGAGTGAGGGGCGGCACCCGCTGCTGGCTGGGGGGCAGTGCCACCCTGTTTGGTACTGCTTGGGGGAAGGGGCTCTGCCCTCGGGTCTGAGCACTGAGCTCTCCAAGGTTTCACAGAATATTGTGAGTTGGACCCACAAGGACCATCGAGTCCAGCTCTCCAATGAATGGCCATACAGGGATTGAACCCACAACACTGATGTTAGTGGCACCAGCTGAGCTCATCTCAGGATTTATTAGTTGCTGATCACCTTAAGGCTTTCAGAGAAGAGGGAAAAAGTCTTCCTGATGCTTCCAGCTCTTCTCATTCTTGAGGGCTTTTACAATCAAAGCTGTAAGGTCAGACCTCAGGCTTATGATGAAATGATGTAGCTGATTAAAAGCAGGAGCAGTATGTTGGTACTGCTGGGACTCTGTGTCTGAGGCTGCTGCTGGCAGGTTCAGTGTTGTCCAGAAGTTGTCTGTGTTATCTACTGGCAGAGAAACTGAGTGTGGACTCCTGTGTTTTCCAGCAAGAACGTTCCATTTAAGATTGTCCGTGCCTCCAACGGGGACGCCTGGGTGGAGGCCCATGGCAAGCTCTACTCTCCCAGCCAGATCGGTGCCTTTGTTCTAATGAAGATGAAGGAAACTGCAGGTTGGTACTGCTGGGTCTTCGTGTGCACTGTAAATGGAAGTGCTGCAGCCAAAAAGGTGCTTTTCTGGGACCAAAGCCTCATAGAACAGGGCAAATGGGGGAAGGGTGCAGGGTGGGCTCTTAGGAAGCCTCAAGGAAGATCAGAGCCTTCCTCAGTCCCAGACCTTTGGCAAAATATTAGTGCTTTTACCTAAAAAATAACTTCCCAGAATTGAATCCTGCCCGAGTTGATCCTCACAGTAACTGAATTCACACTCTCAGAAGGGGGAGCTCCTTTCCCTTGGAAGCTCAGTCCTTGTGCCTCCCTGGCTGCAGCTGAGCACGAGCTGGGGCAGGCAGGGCTTGGAGTGGCTTTGTTCTTCCTCAGCTGCTGGATGGGAGCACGTAGGGAGACAGGGAGTGTTCAAGGGACCCCATTGTTGGACTGACTGAATAGCTAATTAGTCTGTGGTGACTTGAAATCTTCACTGGGGGACAGGAGCCACTGGCCTGGAGATTCTTCTTTTTTTTTCTGTTTCAATTCCTAAAATGGTTTCTCAGGACACTGAGTGATACAGAGTGAACAGTCACTGGCTGCCTTCTGCACCCTTCTTGGTAAATACTGTGTGTCC
Organism: Pithys albifrons albifrons; assembly: GCF_047495875.1. NCBI lineage: Eukaryota > Metazoa > Chordata > Aves > Passeriformes > Thamnophilidae > Pithys > Pithys albifrons. The sequence goes on along the minus strand of NC_092472.1, from coordinate 1,812,232 downwards.
AGTGACAAGTGTGAGGAGGGCAGGACTGAAGCCTCCTCCAGAGGTGATTGTTTTTTCAGTGTTGGGTCCTGGACCTTTGCTAAAGCTCCACCCAAGAGTAAAATACAAGTATGGGGTATGTGAGCACCTAGAGATGATAAATCTGACTTTTACTTGGAGGATGGTGTTTCTCTGCCTTAGCCATAAAGGTGTGGGCTTTTGGCCTGGGTGCTGCATGACTGCAGCTGTGGAAGGGTCTGGCTCTGTAGCAGCACAGCAGAGAACAATGCAGTGGGTAAGCTCTGTGCAGGGCTGGAGTCCTGTCTGGGCAACCTCACTGCACTCTGCACACTCTGACTTTGTAGCAGGTCTGGATTTGTATTTGCTGACATCCTTCTCTTTTTTTGAGAGCAGTTGATGAACTTAAATGGGGGTGTAATACACGTTTTTCTGACTTGCTGTCTGAAAAGTTAAACACAAACTTACTTTAGTAAGTGCTCTAAAATTATTTTAGTAAGTATGGAAGTTATTAATTAAGTGCTTACAAAGGTAGTGTATGTACATTATTTGTACTGTGTAAGTTGCCAACAGCAGATTGTATAATCAGGATGAGAAAGAGGAAATTTTAAGTTTATCACATGTTGAACACTCAAAATAAAAGGAGCTTCAGCCTTGCATGCTGCACAGACAAGTTAAGCTGTCAGATGAATGCACACCAGTGGCATCCAGTCACTGATGGAATTATGGAGGTGCTGCCAAAATGGTGCTGTGCTGTCAAAAATCTACAAACTATTCCATGTTATGTGGAAGGACTGGATTTCTGCACAGCTCCCTCTGCATCTTCCCAGAAGACAGCAAGCCTGTCTTGTGTTGTTAGTTGAGCAAAATTATTTCAAACTACATAGTAATGAAGAGAGACCATTTACAAGTGCATGTAGTGACAGGAAAAAGGGGAATGGATTCAAACTAAAAGAGAGTGAGTTTAGATCAGACATTAGGAGGAAGTTCTTGCTGTGCAGGCGGGCAGGCCCTGGCACAGGTTGGGCAGAGAAGCTGTGGCTGCCCCATCCCTGGAAGTGTCCAAGGCCAGGCCAGACAGGAGCAGCCTGTCCTGGAGGAAGGTGTCCCTGCCCATGGCAGGGGATGGAATGAGATGATATTTAAGGTCCTTTCCAGTCCAAACCATTCTGTGATCTTGTGATGCTATGAATAATGACTTGGTGTTCTTACAAGGATAACTTCCTGTTTTGTCTCCTTTCTTTCCTAGAAAACTACCTGGGGCATGCAGCAAAGAATGCTGTGATCACAGTCCCTGCTTACTTCAATGATTCTCAGAGACAGGTACTCATCCAGCTATAGGATTGGGGCTTATAAATTGGGTGTAATTTCCCTCAGCAGTCAGCACTGTTCCTCCTTTTCCCTCAGGCTACCAAAGATGCTGGGCAGATTGCTGGCTTGAATGTTTTGAGGGTGATCAATGAACCAACAGCAGCTGCACTGGCCTATGGTCTGGACAAGTCAGAAGACAAGGTGTAAGTGCCTGTGCATAACAGCTCCTCTCTCTCAAATAAGGGTGCTGGGATTTGCTTTGGAAATGCCTCTTGTGCTTTCTGGTTTCTGGAGCATTGGTTGGGGTTCTGCCAAGGTGGACTCACAGCTGTGAGTCAGAGCTGTGTAATGTCCCCTCTGCTCTGTGCCAGCCAACCTTGTTGAAGAAGGAGAGTTCATAACTTGCATCTACAACTTAATTATCAAACCTGATGTCAATTTAATTGTCTTGCCCACTGGTGGCAGTGCTGGATGTGGCAGAGGACAGCTGGGTGAGAGCCTGTCACAGTGGTGCTGGAGGGTGGCCCAGGAGCTGTGCCAGGTGTCCATGGCCTGCAGCTCCCCTGCCTGCATTCAGCCTTTGCTGCTGTCACGGGTGGTTACAGAAATGCAGGGCTTTTGTCAGAGATTCTGCATTTCTGATGTAGATGACAGTGCTGTGAAAGCCTCACATTTTGAAAAACACATTTCATAATACTTGTGGTGTCCCTGCCCTTGTCGTTGGATGTGAGTGTGTCTGGTTTTGAAGAGGGAGGAACTGCCCTCTCTGACATAATGGGCAAGGTTGGGCATTGTGCAGCACAGCTCCAGGAACTCCCTCCCACGAGGCCTCTCAGTGCTCAGGGAATATGTACACTGTGAGTTTTGTTTACTGCTGTCTTTAGAGAGGCTTTTAACTTCTGTGGGCAGCAGTGTGAGTTCTGCACACTCCATCTCTGGGGGGGAGTGAGGTTTGAGCCACACAGCTCTGTCCAGAAAGTGATGTGTTCCTGCCTCTCCTCTTGCAGCATCGCAGTCTACGATCTGGGTGGTGGCACTTTCGATATTTCCGTGTTGGAGATCCAGAAGGGGGTCTTTGAGGTGAAGTCCACCAATGGTGACACTTTCTTAGGTGGAGAAGATTTTGACCAGGCTTTACTCCAGCATATAGTGAAAGAGTTCAAGAGAGAGGTAAGGTGTCTCCTCAGAGCAGAGTCTTGTGTTACACTGCTTTTCAAAGTAATTTCCATAGAAGAATGGGAACTTTCTTAAATTGTTAGGACTTGATTTGTCACTTACAGCACACTTGGAATTTAAGAGTATTAGACACCTGTTAGCCTGGCTTCCAGTTCATACATTTGTCTTGAGGTGGATTGATCATCTCCTGGAAGACCTGGACTAGCAGGACTTTGCCTTTTTGCTCTCATGTAGCAGGACTGTCCTACACAGTCTGCTTACCTTTCAAAATAAGTACTGTGGGGCAGTTGAATGTGACAGCACAGATGCAATACAGGGTCTGCTGGAGGAAACTGGAATGCAATTCCAGCCCCTTTGCTAATTCAGTCATGTCTTTATATTCTGTGATGGAGCAGCTTTTCCAAGCTTTAATCTGTAATTTACTGTATAGTCACTTGCAGAGCAGAGAGGGCTGGCAGATCTGAAATGCTAAATACCTCTGCTGGAAGCAAAGAGAGCAGCAGAACTGCACATAGCAGGCTGTACTCTAGAAATATCTTTACAGTCAAGGGTGGTAAGAAGGTGAACTGCAGCAAAGTGACTCCTGAGCAGGAGCTGAGTCTGTTAACCTTGTTGTTTGTCACTCAGACGGGTGTTGACCTGACTAAAGACAACATGGCCCTTCAGAGAGTGAGAGAGGCATCAGAGAAAGCCAAGTGTGAGCTCTCATCATCTGTGCAGGTATGTCCCAAGCAGTCTGCTACAACAGTTGGTACACTGAGTTCTGCACTGGTTTTGTTTACAAGGCTCTCTGACATTGCTGATCTGTTTTGTGGCAGAACAAGCCTCTGTAACCAAACAGCGTCACTGGCACAGCCAGTCCTGGAGCAGGGTGGGCTGTCCTGGAGCACAGTTAGTTGTTGGGGCTGAGAATGTCAGTGGGTGCTGGTTTTGCCTTTTCCTGGCAGTGTTTTCTGATCTTCAGGGAATGTGCCCTTGTTCCCAGCTGTATTTCAGAAGTATGATGGGCATCAGGGGGTTCAGTGCAGCCAGTGCTGCTGGCTTACTGGGACCACTGCTTCGTGCCAGCTGCTCCAAAACCCAGGAAATCCTGGTGCTCCTCGTTCCACTGGAACAGCTAATTAGTGTAGTAATTTCTGTAATCTCGACTTCCTTGCCTATAGAGGAGTTTTGTAGACAATGGGCAGCTACACCCCCTTTCCTCTTTCCATCAGCTTTGTGTATTGATGCATTCAAGCGTGGCCTTTATTCACTACTGAATGAGGAGCTGGAGAAGGAGCAAGTTGGGAGTGTAATAGTCTTGGCTAAGTGAAATTAAGGTCAATTATATAGTAATTGAAATGGGGACTCTGCCAATTTCTAGGCTCTGAATAAACATTTTTCATTTTATTTGATGGTGGTCTTTTTGTTGGCCAGTGGGGAGCTCATAGCAAGGAGTTTAGGCCAGTCACAATGGGTGCATAGTTCTGCCAGAAACATAGCAGGCTCTGTTTTATGAGCTCAAGAGCTGGCAAATCCAGTTTGTTCATACTAGGAAAAACTGAATTCCTTAACTCTTCAGCAGTGAAGGGAAAACAACTTGCTTTTGGCCTCATTTTCCCCTAATACTTTTGACCATGCTGTTTATAAAAGTGACTGCACACCTCTAGTCAGTAACATGGCTTTAGTTCTTGTTGTGTAAACTTAATCTCTACATCTTAAAGCATTAATGTTTTAATTGCTTTGGTTTGTAGTGTCTTTTGTTGTCAGCATGACTCAGCACGTGAATGATTTCAGTATAAGATTGGTTTTAATAATCCAGCCTGTGAATTTGTAAGAGATTCAGAAATAGCCATAGGAAGTGGGGATTATGGTCCCTTTCACTAATTAACTCTGGCTGTTAATATGAGTTATTGGCACTTAGAAAACAGCCATGAGTTCTTTCCTTCAAGGAGCTTACCTGGTGTGGAATGTTAGTTGGCAGAATCTTTGGGAATTCTGAAGATGGACTTTTTTGTGTGTTGTGCTAAAGGAACAGGAGTAAGGTGGTCACATCCAGTGTTTCAGCTCTTACCTCCTGGCTATGACAAATTAATTTGTTTTCCTTAACAATGAAAGACCTTGCAATAACACAGTATTCAAATTGGAGCTTAACAGTTGTAATCATGAGGTGTGGAACAAAATAATTGTCTTTTCTCTGAATGTCAAACATCAAAGTGTGCCTGCTGCTACTTAAGGCCAGGCTGTGGGGTGAGCAGCAACGTAGGTGCTTCAGTACAGGCCAGAACCTTGTAACTTGATCTGACTGTGTGGAGCAGCCCTGTTTGCCACTGCTGTGCTCACTCTGAGTCTCTCCGTGCTGCAGACTGACATCAACCTGCCCTACCTGACCATGGACGCCTCTGGACCAAAGCACCTGAACATGAAGCTGACTCGGGCGCAGTTCGAGGGCATCGTGGCTGATCTCATCAAGAGGACGGTGGCACCGTGCCAGAAGGCCATGCAGGATGCTGAAGTCAGCAAGAGTGACATTGGGGAAGTCATCCTCGTTGGTGGCATGACCAGAATGCCAAAGGTATGAGCTAAGTGCCTGTCCCAGGCAGAGCTGGCACAGCTGCCCTGAGCTTCCTGTTAGAGGGAAGCTGAGGGGCTGGTGGCTCCAGGGCCCCCAGAGCAGAGCAGACATGCTGAGGAGTCCCATGGAAGCAGAGCCGAGGGACTCTCACCCTGTTAAGTAGCTCAGCTGGGATCTGAGACTGTAGTTGAGTTGCTCTTTACAAAGTCAAGTGGGAGGTGTTGGGAGTTGCATGTTCAGCTGCAGTCTGTGCTGTTCTGGTGTGGACTGGACAGGAGCAGCACTGTGGAGATGTACAGGGGGTTTTCTCCTGTTGGGGACTCTGTGTGATAAAGGTACACTTCGATGGCAGTCACCTGTCAGTAATCTTTGCCCTCCAGGGGATTTCCACCCCATGTAGAGCACTTAGAGCAGCTGTGACGAAACAGCAGGAGCAGAACAGCTCTGATACCTGCTGGTTGTGTGTGATCAGCCACCAGTTGGAGGCTGGGTGTTGGCAAGGCCATTTCAGTGGCTGTTCCAGACACTGCTTTATCTGATGTCTGGCCTTTATATTCTGTGGAGATAAGCACCAACAGGTAGCTTAAAAGTCTGCTGTGCTGACATGCACAGTCTTGTAGATAAGGTGCTGTCTGCAGGTGATTTACTGCTCCTGTTCCCAGCCTTCAGCTCCCTGAAGCCGGAGCTGAACATGAGTGTGCACTGCTCTCTCCAGGGGTCAGCATGTCCTTTCCTACAGAGGGCATCAAAATCTCATTCCAGAGGGATCAATCAGGCTTAGACTATTTGTTTACTGTAAAGATTTGTGATTTGCAGGTTCTCTCTAGGACAGTAGGTGTGTACATGGTCCTGCTTGGGGTTGATCTGGGGTTTGGTGAGAGGGGTTTTCCTCCCTGTACTGAATGAGCCCAGTGGCTGGAGGTGAGCAGGTGATGACCCAGGCAGTGGAGCCAGAGCAGCAAGATAAAACAGAAGCTCCTGGTCTGGCCAAAGCTCCAGTGGAGTAACTCTGCTATATATTCCCAAAGTCCTTGTTCTTACAGCTGGATAAATGGTGTGATTACCTATATATAAAGTGATGGCAAATTGTAGAAGTGAGGAAGCCTTTCCTGAAACATTATGTATCCTTTAGTGGTGGAAGACAAGACTTAAATACTGACTTTTAAGTTTTGATACTTATTTTTCCTTCCCCCCTCGATTATAACCCCTAGCATCTGTGGCTTTGAGCTTTCAGAATGCTCTCCAGAGTGCCTGTAGTTGTAGCTCTGGCTCTGAAATCAGTGCTGGTGTGTTGTGCACAGCCCAGAACCTTCTCTTTTGTGTGTTGTTCTATTCTCTCACCCTGCTGGGAGGGAACGTGGCTTCTTTGGAGCACTCCCATGGCCAATACTCCAGGAGAAGTACCGTGGGTGGTTGGAAGCAATGTTTCTGTGAAATATGCCTCCAGAGGGAAAGACTTGCATTTAATTATATGCTTACACATAAAGAGTGTTCCTCTGTAATGAGCACTCCAGGCAGGTGTCTCCTGGCTGCAGTGCACAGTTGGGTGTTTGTTTTCAGCAGTTTTGTGCTCTCCTGTGCTGGGCTGTGCCCAACAGCTGCACTTGGAGAGGAGCACAAATCCCACACCCCTCCCTTGTAGGGCAGGGGAGGGAAGCTCTGGGCTGTGCTCTGGTGCATTCCCATGTGGATGGCTCAGCAGTAAATCTCTTGGCATCATGAGCACAGTCCTTCTGAACAGACCAAGCAGTGCAGAGCTGACAGCACCTCTCAGACTGCTGGCACAGCACATGTGCTCTGCTGAAACAGCCTGGTAAATAGAGTTGGAAAGTACTGTTCTTCATACAATTCCCTTTTTTTTCCCCTTTATTGCACACAAACAACACGAACTGTGCTTCTGAATGTCTTTTTTACCCTGCCTGTCTCTGCCTCCACAGCTGTGCTGTCCTTGACAGCTCTGTTCTGCACAGCGTTGGTTTGTACAAGTTCCCAGGGAGCAGTCCTTGACTCCTGGATAAGCCTGGAGTGATCCCTGCCCAATATGGCTGGGCTGCATAAAAGCACTGATGGTGGTCGAATTACAGCTGCAAACTTGATGGCAAAAAAGCCCCTGTAGAAGGGGCTCTCTTTACTGAAATGAGCGTGTTCATCAGTGTGTGTGGAAGACAGGGAATGAAGGGAGCAGGCCCAGACCCAGTGTCTCTGTCATGCCACAGGCTCACGTGGCAGCAGGAGCCAAGCACAGCCCAGGCTGGCAGGTTCCTGTGGCAGTGGTGGCTGCCCCACACAGAGCTGTGCTGTGTCCCCCTCAGGTGCAGCAGACTGTGCAGGAGCTGTTCGGCCGCGCTCCCAGCAAAGCCGTGAATCCCGACGAGGCCGTGGCCATTGGCGCAGCGATCCAGGGCGGGGTCCTGGCTGGGGACGTGACTGACGTGCTGCTGCTCGATGTAACTCCCCTCTCCCTGGGCATTGAGACACTGGGAGGTGTCTTCACAAAGCTCATCAACAGGAATACCACCATCCCAACCAAGAAGAGCCAGGTAGGAATTGACTCTGCATGGGGGGATTTCTCTGCTGCTCTTGGACACCCAGGGAAGGCTTCCCAAAGCATCCCAGTAGATGGTCTGGTCAAGGAGAAGCAGTGTAGAAATCAGCTTTAATACCAGTCAGTGAGTATCTCTGCTGGTCATTAGTGTGCCCAGGAGGGGAGGGGAGTTGAATTAATGGATGCCAAGATAGCCCAGGATGTTTGTGGCTGGTCAGGGTTGTTGCAGTGTGTGTGCCATGATGTCAACTGTCAACACATCATTCTGAAGAGAATTGTGTGGAGACCTTTTTCAGCTGAGCACCACGCCCATTGGACACTACCTTTCTCGGGCTGCATGCCTGGGAGGGGATTATCTTTAGTCCTGTGTTGGAAGGCTCTGATAGACTTGGGTGTGATCCTCTCCTTCCCTTGGCCTTGTCTGGGCCTGCTGCTGTGTGCTCTCACTGATAACACCTGAGCTGCCTGGGGCACGGGGCTGGGCTGGAGCCCAGCAGCTTTGGTGGCAGATGTTCTGGGGTGTGTGGCTGCCATGGAACCTGCTGCTGCCCTGGCACAGCCAGTTTTTGTGTCCCCAAGTGCATTAGGACAAGATGCTAGTGAGCTTGGCTGTTTCTAGTCTTGATGCCTTGGAATCAAGAGAACAACAAACATTTAACCAGTCTTTCTGTTCCAAGTAGCTTCCTTTTATTCCTTCAGTCAGCTTGTAACTGCATCAGTTCATGTGTTCCAATTTATTGGCTATACAGTAACATTCTGTTCCTTTTCCATAGGTGTTTTCTACAGCTGCTGATGGGCAAACACAAGTGGAGATCAAAGTGTGCCAGGGAGAGAGAGAGATGGCTAGTGACAACAAGCTGCTTGGCCAGTTCACCTTGGTATGTTGGCTTCTCTATTCATGACCTTAGGCTTGACCTTCTTGGAGACATTCAGAGCCTTCTCCATTTCAGCTGCCCTGAAGGCAGTGTTGAGGGGGAGTCATCTTACAGAAGACATTTGACCCCATTTGTAGTAAAAAAGCAGCCTGCAGAGGCACAGCCTGGCTCTGGGACAGCCTTTCTATGGCAGGGGAGCAACTACTATTTAAGATGGAGATCAGAGTTCCTGAGCAGTCTTCTGTGGCACAGGGGCTACTGCAGCCTCAGGGCCTGGGGACCTAAAAGGGCTCTGGGCATAAAAGATCTCTGCAGTCCCAGACCTGTCCAGGAGACAAGATGGAGATAAGGTGCCTTTCCTCTGGTGTTGCAGAGACAGGTCTTGGAGCTCCAGGGTACCTGCAGTCCCTGAGTTGAGTTAATGTGAGCCAGAGCATCGTGGGATGTTTGTGGCCTGGCTGGGATTGCAGTGTGTGTGCCATGATGTTAACTGTCAACACATCATTCTGAAGAAGGATCTTGTGGAGACTTTGTGAAACTGAGCACCATGCCCTGCTGAATGGAGAGCAGATGTGCTCCAGGGCTTGGTGTGCAGTGTGTGGCTGCCTGACAAGCTCCCTGCCCAGAGTGGGTTTGGCCAGGGCTGGAAGAGCCCTGCAGAAAGGAAGGGCTTGGCCTTTCTTTTATACCTTTGAAGGAAGCTGTGCTGCCTGCCACTGTCTTAAAGTGGTTCCTCAGAGGTGGTCAGTGACCTGAGGAAACAGAGCATCCTGCCATGGAAGAGGGGCTTGTTTAGCAGTACAGCAGAACCTGTAGCACCTTGAAACCAAACCTGGGGGGTCTCCCACGTGGTTTCTGTGCACTGGTCCTGCCAGAAACCTGTATCCTGTTACATCTGTCAGGATGCTAATGCAGCACATCAGGCCAACAGGTATTTACAGGACTCGGCTCTGGTGTTTGGTTAGTAGTTGATTCAGTGTCAGATGACCAAGGAAACGTGCCCAGCCCTGGAGCCTGTCCCCTGAGCTCGTGTCCCTGTGGCCAACTTGTTCCCAGGTCGGGATTCCGCCGGCGCCGCGCGGAGTGCCCCAGATCGAGGTCACCTTCGACATCGATGCCAACGGGATCGTGCACGTGTCGGCCAAGGATAAAGGCACCGGGCGTGAACAGCAGAGTAAGTGCTCTGGGGTGCTGCCCAGGGATGGGGAAAGGCCTGGAGGAGTCACAATGGTGCCATGGCACACTGGGCACTGAGGGGAACACCAGGTGACTCCAGAGGGTATGGAGTGCTGCCTTGATGGGCATCCCAGTCGAGGGTGGGGACTGCTGCATGTGGCTCAATGAAGAGCGAGGGTGACCCAAGCAATCTGTTGTCAGTCCATCTCAGATGCAGTTGAAGTCATCTCGGCCTCAGTGCCTCTGCTGGAAAGGAGGGCAGAATGAGATGGGCAGGGGGAGAAGTGACAGAAGTGCCTGGTACTCCTGTAAGCACACAGCACTCTGCCAACAGATTCCTGCCAGTGGATGCTCTCCTTGCACATTAGGCAGAGATGAAGCACCTAACTGTGCCAAGGTCAAGACAGTCCTCACTGGCAGGGTTTTCCCACATTCCAAGTGCTTTTGCCCGGTGTGACAGTCCTTTCTTGGTCCTGCCATCTCCTGGGATTGCTACAGCAACATTTCAGCAGAGCAGAGCTGTTTCCTGGGTTTCCTGCACAGCTCAACTTTGCCTCCGTGCCCAGGTGTTGGGCTCACAGGTGTTTGGGGGCCGTGCTCCTGTTGCTTCTCAGGCTGTCCTGTGTCACTGAGGTGCCCAGAGCAGTGATATCATGCCCGGTGTTACCCTGAAGGGACAGAAAACAAAGGTTGGCAATGCAACACCAGTTGTTCTTGAGCTGTGCTGCTGGGCATCCTGTTCTGTGGGAGTGCCCTGTGCTAACACAGGGATTGCTGTCTGGGAGCCTGCCTGCATGAAGGGGCCAGCTTTTAAGGGAGAAATCAAATTAGGGAGATCTCTGATTCCAAGGTGTGTCATGTCCAGCTGAACAGCTCAGCCCTTGCCAAGACCCTGTTTGTTTGTAATGGTTCCATTACAGGGGTCTGGAGAGAGGAGTGTTTTTGAGCAGCAGGTATTCCCTGTAACCACCTTGTTCATCTCATCCACTTGGGCTGGAAGTCTGGAACTGTCAGGAGCCTCAGGGACTTCAAGCTGTCAGTGCATTTTGCTCTGTGGTCCAATGGAATGTTAGGCCCAGTGTTCCAGGGTAATTAATGCCACAGTAACAGTTTCTAAAGCTCTGCTGTGGGCTAAGAAAATTAATTTGAAGCATTTACAGATTCCCCTGATAGAAAATAGATCTTTCTTGTTCCCTTAACTGGGAATCCTCTGTACTGCCCTTCAGTTGTTTCTTGGAGACAGCCCTTGGGCAGTGAAACACTCACACTCCAGCTAAGGAAAGTGTTAGCTCTGCATGCCCAACTCAAAGGTGTATGTGCTGCTCCTATTCATACTCTTGGCCTTTTGGCAGCAATTTATCAAAACCACACTGCTTGTTACTTTGATTTCCTTGTAGATTTTGGATGTGTGGCAGCCTTTTGCTGCAGAGTAAAAGGCTTCTGATAATAGGCAACCAGAATGTTTATCTGCCTTCCTGTATGCAATTGTGGTCCTAATTACAAGGCTGGTTTGCTTATCCCACATCTGCATCCAGAGGACACATGTATGTGTGTCCTTGTTCAGGGGTTTGTATCACTGGAGATTTTACATAAAACACTTCCTTTATATGAGGATCTTAATATACCTGGATATCCTGGACGTTGGTCCTCCCTTTTGCAATAAAAGGGTTTCTGATTTACTGCAGAAATTCGTTTGTCTAGACTGTATTTTTTGACACTAATGGAAGGAGAAAAAAAAAAGAGGGAACCTTTAAGAGTCTGCTCATAGAATTGTGCTACATTCCCTTATTAAGGGCAGTGTGAGGAGCTGGGTGGAGAGTGCTGTCTTATCCTGCCACAAGCCTGGGCTGTTTTCCAGCAGGGAAAGGAATCTTTGATGAAACAATTCCTTCTCTTTGGATTTTTTTGTTAGTTGTGTTTCTGCTGGGATTTTCTTTTTTTTTTAGTTCTGTGGTTTTAACCTGGGATGCACTTTGGTTTGGGGGCTTTGGTGCTCCCTCACTTTGCAGGAGACCAGCCAAAAGTGACTTGCAGCCCAGTGGGCAGGAAGTGTCTGGCAGAGCTGGGGAGTTTGCAGATCTGAGAGATCGGGCTTTTATCCTGCCAGCGGCATCTCTGCCTCTGCAAGGACTGGCTGTCTTTGTACTGCCCACAAGATCCTCACAGGTGCAGAGTTCTGAGCAGTTTGGGGGATAATCCTCTCCTCAGAGGGGAGAGCATGTTGTTCACTGGTGCTGCTTCTCCTGCAGTTGTGATCCAGTCCTCGGGTGGGCTCAGCAAAGACGAGATCGAGAACATGGTGAAGAACGCGGAGAAGTACGCGGAGGAGGACAGGCGGAGGAAGGTAACGGGGCAGGGCTCCCTGCTGCCCTCACCACCCTGTGCCACGGGCTGTGCCCACCCCTGAGGGGATGGAGGCTCTGTCTGGGGCCCTTGAGCTGTTACCCCAGTGTCTGCTTCCTTCCTTAGAGTCAGTTTGCACTCCCAGGTTGCAAGAGGGTGTTTGCAGAGACATCTGGCTTTGGGTTGGGTGCCTTGCCCTGTGTGACTGACATTTTATTTGCTCCCTGAAGAATTCCTGGGACATGGAGGCAGCAGTGGGCAACCTCACCTGCCTGTTGCTTTGCAGCCATAGTTATGTTTCTGCCATCACTGCTCTTTACTGCCCACGTGCCTGTTACCTTGGCCATGCACTGGGTGCTCACAGCAGTGCTCTGGTCAGGTTGAGCCAGTATGAGGATAGTTATGCTACTGTGAATTTATTTTAAAGCTTAATTTATAGGACCTGCCAAAAAAAGCTGCACCTCAGCCTTGTCTTTCCTCAGTGGGAAGTCACTTTCTGTAGGGTTTGAAGTCTCGCTGTGGCATCTGGAGTGTTGTACCCTTGTGAGCCCAGTGGTGGCCCTCGGTGCAGGTGGGGCCCTCAGGAGGTGTTGGAAATCCTCACTGGCTCTGTCAAGGAAAGACTGACACTTGCCATAGTCGAGTGACTGGACCTGTGATACACACAGGATTAATGGTTGGAACTAATTGGTTTAATGAGGGTAATACTAATGAATTATGTGACTAAATATAGGGCATTGATTTTTAAGCAGACACAGCACGGGCTGACTGGGGTATGGCACCAGCATATGTTCAGTGATTGCTGAAACTGGCACATGGAATTGGTCCCCTTTGTACTCTACCAGTCTGTAGGAAGCTGTCTCAGGTGTTCAGCCAGTGCTATGAGTCTTGCCCTCAGTAGTGAAGGGATCAGAAGGGGACTGAAGGGGAGAAGCAGGGAATAAGTTCATGGAGAACAGCTTTGCCTTGCCTCAGAACCTCTAAAACCATCAAAGGCCTTGGTGTGAAAGTCCCACTGTTGAAATAACCTCATCGCTGACGGGAATGTAGTGGGAGGGTTGGCATTTGAAGAGGCTGCACTGAAAACTTTTTCTTGCTGCCATACTTTGTACCTTTAATTGCTGGGTAAGTTCTTCCCTGCTGTAGTCCTGAAGTGGGACCTGTCCCTGTCCAGTGAACTTGCAGAGAAAGGGGGGATAGGTTACTTGAACACTTCTCTTGACTTGTGGAACTGTAATCGTCAAAATTCTTTCATTACTCTTTCCTGATCGTGGTTTTACTGCCATGGCAATCACATGAAGGCGTTTTTGTAATAAGGGAACACAGCTAAAACAGCCCAGCATTTGACTTGTCTCTGGTGTCCTTGTTGCTGAAGGAACTTTGAAATATCTTCCAAAAGCGCTGTGGCTTTCCCAGGGAGCAGAGTGTGCTGTGCTGTCCCTGAAGGTCCTGGCCTTTCAGTGTGCCAGCAGTGATGCTGCTTCAGGGCAGTGAGTTCGAGTGTGACAGTGTGAGGGCTGACTGGCCTCTTCGAGCCTCTCGGTGTCAGAGTGCATCTAGAAATGCTTTGCTTGCATTTCCTCTTGCCCCCTTGCCATTAGGGCCAAGTTCCTTGGGTGGGAACCAGAGTGGAGCTTGGCAGTTAGGGGAGGAATGCCCTCAGCTGGTGCCCCAGCCGTGTGGCAGCAGCCCCTGACCAGCTGTCCCCACAGGAGCGAGTGGAAGCCGTCAACATGGCCGAGGGCATCATCCACGACACCGAGGCCAAGATGGAGGAGTTCAAGGATCAGCTGCCAGCAGATGAGGTGGGTGGGTCCTGCACCTGCAGTGTGAAGCAGCTCAGGTTCCTTACACGATCCTTGCTCGGATTCTCACGTAACTCACAGCTGGCTCTGGCCCCTGGCACCAGCTCTGGGCATGTTTCTGTGCTGGGTAAAGGTGGCACATCCTCGACCGCGGGTCTGGGACTTGGGATGAGTGTGGCTGGTGGGAGGCTGTACCAGCGAATTCAGGGGAACAGGGTCTGGGTAATGGCAAATGTCCCATTTCAAAGTGTGAGTTCAGTGTCACTGAGGATCTGAGAGCCTGGGAAGCTGCTGCTGAAAGGTTTCTGCACGAGCTCTGTCCTTGGCTTGGCCTTGCAGTGGTTTGGTAAGAACTGTGCTGGGGCTTGTGTGAGAGTTTTGCTCTAAAGCTGGAGCTCATGGGCAGTGCCTGCCTGTGTGTGAACATGGGCAAAGGCAGAGCTGCTGTGCTGTCCTGGCACTGCATGCACAGCCCCCAGGAGCTCGGGGGCAGTAAAAATTACTGTATCTGCTTAGCTCCAATTTTTCTCTCTGGGGAGTGAAATGGAAGATATTCTAATATCAAAGAGTGCTTTTCACACCACTCTGAGGTGGTGCATTGTGAATTTCAAAAGCTAAGTTTAGAACAGGGTGCCCAGTCTTCAAGTTAATGACTGGGAAGCAGAATAAAAGGGTTCCTGGGGGGACATGATTATAGTTTACTGGGAGTAGCCTCTAATCAGTTAAAAGTCTGTTTCTCAGCCAGCAGGTGTGACAGGACAAGGGGCAGTGGTTTTACATGGACAGAGGGCAGGGTTAGATGGGATACTGGGAAGGAATCCTTCCCTGGGAGGGTGGGCAGGCCCTGGCACAGGTTGCCCGGAGAAGCTGTGGCTGCCCCATCCCTGGAAGTGTCCAAGGTCAGGTTGGACAGGGCTTGGAGCAACCTGCTTAAATGAGCAGCCATAGCAGTGGGTGGAATGAAATGGTCTTGGTGGTCCCTTCCAACTCAAACCATTCAGTGGCACTGGATGTTGGCTGCTCCTTGGGATTACGGTCACTGGAGTTTTCTCATGCAGGAGCACAGAGCCTAAACCCCTGTTCCCTGCAGGGACTGTTCCCTGTAACTTTTTGGAGGGGGGAGTACCAAGGGTATGTGGGCAGCAGTGCCTGGGGCAGCCCTGTGCTGTCTGGGTGCCACTGGGGGCTGACAGAGGCCAGTGCTGCTCTTCCCCTCTCTGTGGTGTGACCAGAGCTCTGCCCAAGCGCTCCCAGCACAGCTGTCCCCAGGAGCCCCCTTGCCAGGCCTGCCCCTCCAAGCCTGCCAGGCTGGCAGGGGAATGCCAGACTGTGCGGGGGGTTTGACAGATGGTGCAGGGCTGGGCTGAGCCCACGCTGCTTTGGTTTGCCTCTCTGCTCCTCCTCCCACGTGCAGAGGGTTTAAACAGGGTGCTGAGCAGCCTTGCTCGTTGGCTCTGACAGTGCCTTAATATCGATGAAAACCAGCTGTCTGTGCCCCTTGCCCTGGCTCCTGGGTGGCTGAGGCACAGGTGAGCTGTGCCAGGGAGAGAGCGCAGCCTGGCGAGCTGTCAGGATCTCCAGGGCTCTCTGTCCTTGGCACCTCTGCCCAGACCCAAACAAGGCTCCATTAATGCCAACTGGGACACAGTGGAGTGGACAGGTGCCCACTGGGAACTGGGCACAGTCCTAGTCCCTGCAGACTCAGTTTGAGGCTTAACTTCATAGTTTCTGGCAAGGAAAGGTAGTTCTGCTGTGGCCAGTAGGTGGGTGGAATGGCAGGATGGAGATTCTCAGTCAACCAAGTGCAGCATTTCACTCTGGGTTTTGTGTCTTATTTGCAGTGCAACAAATTGAAGGAAGAAATCGCTAAAATGAGGGAACTTCTGGCTCGTAAAGATACTGAAACAGGAGAGAACATCAGGCAGGCAGCGACCAGCCTGCAGCAGGCCTCCCTGAAGCTCTTTGAAATGGCATACAAGAAGGTGGGTCCGTGGCACTTCATCCCAGGGTGCTCAGGTGGTGAGGGGGGAGTTGGGATCCAGGGAAGGGCTGGGCTGGGAGGGGTCAGGACACCAAACTCCAGGGAAGAGCAGGGCTGGGAGGGGTCAGGACACCAAACTGCAGGAATGAGTTGGGTTGGGAGGGGTCAGGACACCAAACTGCAGGGAAGAGCTGGGCTGGGAAGGATCAGGACACCAAACTGCAGGAATGAGTTGGGTTGGGAGGGGTCAGGACACCAAACTGCAGGGAAGAGCAGGGCTGGGAAGGGTCAGGACACCAAACTCCAGGGAAGAGCAGGGCTGGGAAGGATCAGGACACCAAACTCTATGGAAGAGTGGGGCTGGGAAGGGTCAGGACACCAAACTGCAGGGAAGAGCAGGGCTGGGAAGGGTCAGGACACCAAACTGCAGGAATGAGTTGGGTTGGGAGGGGTCAGGACACCAAGCTGCAGGGAAGAGCAGGGCTGGGAAGGGTCAGGACACCAAACTGCAGGGATGAGCTGGACTGGGAAGGGTCAGGACACCAAACTCCGGGGATGAGCTGGGTTGGGAGGGGTCAGGACACCAAACTGCAGGGAAGTGCTGGGCTGGGAGGGGTCAGGACACCAAACTGCAGGGAAGAGCTGGGCTGGGAGGTGGTGTTGAGCCTCTGCAGCTCCCTCTGAGAGGCCCTCACATAAGGGGCAGCTGTGGAAGGACAAGGAGAGCTGGAGGCCTGAAGTTATGGCCATGCTGCCATAGTTGCTCTGCCTCTAGCCCAGGGCTTCTGTTACTGTACAGCATTCCATGGAAAAGTGCTGGGAGCTCCTAATAAGGAGCATCAGGAAGAGCACAGAGGGGGCTTTTCCCTCAGTGCATGGATTGCCTGAAGTGTAAAGCAAAGCCTGAACTTACTTTAAGGATGATTGTAAAAGAGCCTTCCTGTTCAGTCTGCCCAAAGCCACAGCAGTAAGGCCATTGGGATTTTCTGTTCCATCTCCTTCCCAGTGAAAGGCCCACCCATTTGCACCCTGGCCAGTGTCCTTACCTGTCCAGGGAAGTCTCCAGGATGGCAGTGGCACACTGCCCAGGTGACCTTGGTGGTGCTAAGCTGTCCTTCCTGTGGAAAGCTGCTTTCCTGATGTCAAACTGCAATCGTTCAGAGCTGCAGTGTAAGCTTGTTACATCCCCTGGGAAAGCAGAATTAATGGGAAGATGGTTTCCTCCCTCTCAGAGCTCCTGCAGAGCTGAGGTTGGTTCCCTTCTGCAGTGGACAGTTGCCCCTTGCCCTGAGGGAGGGACTCTCCAGGCTGGAGCAAACCTGAGCACCGAGCAGGGGAAAGGTGTCCAGGAGCAGTTTGTTGTTACTGCAACTAATAAAGCAATGTTTTGACAGATGGCCTCTGAACGAGAGGGCTCTGGAAGTTCTGGGGATCAGAAGGAAGAGAAGCAATAAGAAGTCTCTGTCTTGCCTTGACTGGAGTATGACAAAGAGGTCGATTTTCTTGACGCTTGGGAGAGAAGGGACCTTCCTGAGCAGCAAGGGGCAGAATTCAGACTTACTGTGTTTTTGCAGTATTCTATATATAAAATTCTTTAATGTATAAACTTAGTGATGTGTCTGCTAGATAAATTGTCACTTGATGGAAGTTAATTCATGCCAGACAGAGTTAGGTGTTGGGCCCCCAGGAATTCTCCTGAGGCACCTGGGGCCTCGCTGATCATTTAATACATGACACAATGGTGTATGAAATCCGAGATCCGAGTTTGGAAACCATGTTACTAAATTGAGGGGTGGAGATGGAAGTCTTGCTGGAACAGAGAGGAGAATAACGCCTGCATGGACCTTCCTGGTGGATCTGAGGACCTGTGGGCAGGTAACGGGGCCTGTGAGCAGCAGGGACAAGGCTGGTGACGTTGGTAGAGACCAGGCAGCCCTGAGCTAGTCTGGTACCCTTGTTCTCAAGGAAAGGGGCAACTTCAAACTCAGCTGTAACATTATTTCTTACAAAAGAGGCTATGTGGAAGTTAAATACTTGTCTGAGCCTTCTGCTCCATCCTGTGTCTGTTCTCTGCTTATTGTAAAACAATTTCCTTGATAATAAAACTGTTACTGGATTCATTCTGGATTTTTTTAAAATAAACGCATAAAAGTGTCCAACATGGAGTTCATGGTATCCTGGCCTTTGATGGAGAACAAGAGTGTGGTACTGCCTGTAGAGCTCCAGGGAGAACACTCAGCCAAATGCAGCTTTCTGGAACTTTTGCTTCATTCACAGGCAAAAAGAAGGTCTCTGGTGTCAGGTTGGGGTCAGTCCCTGCTGAGAGTGTCACTGCTGCACTCACGAGATGCCTGAAGTCCTGTGACTGCAGTAACTGGGACTTCACCCTCAGGCACGATTTGCTTGGCCTGTCTTTTGAAACAGGCTCAGAGCAGCAGTTGCCCACTGTGGCCTCCAGCAGCTCAGGCTTTCAGAGAGGTACATTCTCCTTGGCACAGTAAAGGGACCTGTATCTCCTTCTGCCCCATCTCTTGGTCTCTGTGTCATCAGCTGGGAAGAAAAGACACAGTTTGCAGCTGCTTTGTCCTGGCAGCTCAAGTATTTAGGAGGGAGGAAAAGATTTTTTTTTCTGACTCTAGGCAGTTTCCTAAAAAAGAGAAGCTATGGGGAAAAGACTACAAGTGCCAATTCTGTGAGCTTTCAGTTAAGTTACAGACTGGAAGGGACCAAGACTTAAAAACTGAAGAGAGTAGAGAGTAACCTACAACTGAGGCAGCTTGAAGCCTCCTGTGCTCGTGAGGACGGGGCCTGGCACAGCCAGAGGAGGGGAGGGGCAGTGCCCTGGGTGCCAGCCTGGGCTGCCAGGGGGGCAGGCAGGTGTGCAGGGGGTCCCCACAGCACTGCAGAGTGTTGTGCTGCCTCCCTGCAGGGGCACTGAGGAGCTCCCCCCCAGCCTTCAGTGCTTTGCAGTGCAGTCAGCGGGGCCTGGGGATCCTGGCGCTGCTGTGGCTGATTCCAGGGTGAGGGGGGTCCGGTGCCCCCTGCCAGCCTGGGGGCTCTCACCAGGCTGGTTGTGTGAGCACAGATCTCCCACAGGGGGCACAGTGTGTGGGTCCGGGCCCTGTTCTGTTGGGGGTTTTAAGTGGCAGGTCTGTATGTGCCACAGGTGAGCAGTGGCAGATTGGGGTGTACTTGGATCACGTGCTTTCCTGGAAGTTGGGAGGAACAGTGGCTAAGGATGTCCATGTCCATGGGAGCTGCTGCTCCCAGGAGCTGTGTGTGTCTGAGCTGGGAAGCCTTAGGGGTGCTTTGTCCTGTCACAGCATCACCTGCTTGAGGGCTGGGCCTGGCAATGACAGGAGCACATGGCTGGGCATCTCCTGAGAATTGTCTTTACAAAGCAGGTGACTTCTGTCCTCAATTCCCTTCTGCTGCTGCTCCTGTCAAAAGTGATCTCCTGGATAAAACCACAGCCTGAAAAAGAGAAGGAATTCTGGCAGGGCGAGGTGGGTGTTTCAGGCTGAAAGGACATGTCCTTAAGTGAAACAGTTTGCAAACCATCCTCCGTGGAAGCTGTTCCTGCTGCCTCCCCCGAAGGCAGCCAGCTGTTCCCACAGCAGGGCTGGGGCAGCCCAGGACAGCAGGGCTGCTCTGAGAGCTGCTCACACCCCATTTCCTCCCTGCTGGGCTCCTGGAGCTGCCCATGGATCCTCTGCTGCCTCCAGGGTCCTGAATCATTGATTGGGGTTGGCCTTTGCCTCTGCAATGAATTATTTTCCCTGTCACAGTTTAAACACATCTTTCATAGATGTTCTTTATTTATTAATGAACTGTTCTTAGCTCCTCCTTTATAAGCTAAATTATTGAGCTGGGGAGGAAACAGTGAAATGGGGTGATGTGTGTCGTGCTGAGAACAGTTTCTTGCTGGGAAAACCTGCCAGGGAGGCAGGAGGTGCAGCTGCTGGGCTGTGAACCACTCGTGGAAGGAGTGACTCCTGTCCTGAGCCGTTGAGTGCTGCCATCCCACCACTGGGAAGGCACTGGCAGCACTGGGAGAAAGGTTCTTGCAGGCTCATCTTCCACTTTCAGGAAGTTCCAGCAGTGCTGCAGCTCTGGAATAAATTACTGGTCTGTGTGTGCAGTAATAAAGTTTTGCAGAACTTTGGGGAAGAGGCAAAACACGACGTTTGTGGTGCGTGTTCCCACCTGCCCCCATCCCTGCCCTCGGTGGTGGGAGCTGGGCAGTGCCAGGCACAGCCCTTGGGCTTTGCCAGCCCCAAACACCACCCTGTGCCACAAACAGGACCGAGCAGATCCCAGCCCAGCTCCTGCCTGCCTGGGAGGGGAGGAGAGGGGAGGGAGGCTGCAGCCAGGCACAGGCATCTCCACGTGCCTGCAGTGCCTTCTTTCCCTTTCCTGGGAGCCTTTTCCCCTGGCTCAGGACAGCTGTGCTGGGCCCTGTGTGGGGACTGTGCCTGCTGAGGAGGAGGATCTGCTGTGTCCCTGCAGGCAGGTGCTCCGCTCCCTCCCAGTACTTGCAGCATTCCACAGGAGGAGGGAGAGAGCAGAGTCCCTGGATTGTGCTGGAGGGGCAGGAGTGCCAGGGAAGCACGGGGCAAATTGTCCCCCTGCCCATTTGTGCACACTGTCCTTGGCACATGGGGCACAGAAACTTCCATCTCAGCAGATCAGCTCCTAAAGCCACACGTAATCCACTGTCTTACTGCTCCCAGGAGGATTATAAAGGGCTGTGTGGGACCAGGTGCACATGGAAAAAATACCTGTGGGTGTTGAAATTAATACTTCTTCAGCCCCTGAAGAGGAACAGGACTTTAAATCCAAGCAGGCAGTTCAGGAATTCACGGCGCCCTCCCTGCATGACCCTGATGGTAAATAGAAAAGCCCAGCCTTGGGCTGAGTCCCAGCCCAGCCTCAGCTCAGGTGTTTGGGCTGCCCAGCTGGACCCAGCTCCTGACAGGGCTTCACTGGTGCTTTCCTGGGATTTGTGCTGGGCTGGGGAGCTGAAAGGCACCACAGGAGGTGGGCTCAGCTGGGGTACTTGCTGTGCTGGGAACACGGTTCCCCGATGCCATGGCACAGCACCTGTCAGAGCCCAGGGCAGGGCAGGGTGGGGACCTGGCTGATGGCAAAGGGCAGAGCTGGCACGTCCCAGGGAGGCCCTGGGGCTGCAGAGACACCACAGCCATGAGCCATGAGCCCCCTGTGCCCAGCACCCTCAGGGTGCCCCCCTCGGGGGCAGCAGGGTGCCCTCGGTGCCACACGGAATGAAAGGAACACATCAGTGGCTTCAGTGCCATTTCATCACTGTGTTTCCAGCAGGTCCCATTTCGGGCTGTCCTGGAGGCAGAACTGGCAGAACTGGCAGGTTTTCCCCAGGCCATGGCACACCCAACCCCCCTGCCCGGAATCTCTGGGGCAGAAAGGGCAGGTTGTGTGTTTGCAAAGCTGGGCACTGAGGCCATGAGGGAGTTTGGCTGCAGCTCCTGGCCCTGTGCACAGACAGCAGAGCTGGGTGAGCCCCCACACCCCACTGGCCTCAGCAGCACTGCCACAAGGGTGGCCTTGGTGGCTTGGCACTGCCATGTGCCCCCAGGCCCCAGGGACTGCCAGGGGCAGTCACCTCCAAGGACAGGAGAAGCCCTGGCTCCCTCCTCCCTGGGCTCCCTGGCACTGCTCCAGCTCCTCCTGAGCCTCTGGCTGGCCTTGCTGCCCTGCCATGGACAGTCACTGCTCCCCTGGTGCCTCTGGGGCAGCACCTGGGGCAGCACAGCAGGGCTGGCACAGCCCCCTGTGGGTGCCAGTGTGGCCCCAGCCCTCGGACACCCCCAACAGGAATGGGGCAGCAGGGAGGGGATGATTCCAGGGAAAGGAGAAACGGGAGACAACCCTGTGGCTCCATAAAACCCTTCCATGGGCCCCCATCTCCTTTGTCCCTGCCTGCTGCCCTGCTTGGCCTCCTCCAAACACTGATGTTCACAGGCCAGGAGGCACCAGCAGTTTCCAGAGCATGGGCTGAAGGCTTTGGCTGTGCCTGGGGCAGAGGGCACAGGGAGGGAGGGACCCCCCACAGCGGGCACTGCTGGGGGGTCTGGCCAGGGCACCTGGGGGGGACACGATCGATCTGTGCTGTGCCAGGTGAGCTGGCAGGGCTGGGAGGGGCCACAGGGCCGTGTGTGGTGGGTACAACAGGGGCTGAGGTGGCCCAGAGTGAGATCTGGAGTGGGCAGTGTGGGCTCACTGAAGGTGAGTCACGTTTGACCAGCCTGATTCCTCTCACAATGGGTGGTGAGGGGAGAGCAGAGGGGATTGCCCACCTGGAGTCCAGCCAGGCCTCTGGCACTCAGAACTGGGGCAGTGAGGGCTGGGTGGGCAGTGGGGGCTGAAGGGCAGGTCCCAGAGGGTCCCCATCCCTTGCACAGGGGCTGGTCCCTCCTGCTGTCCCCCAGGGAGCAGTTCTGGGGGGTTTTACTTGTGCACCAGTGACTGGGATGAGGGAGTTGGTGCCTCTTTAGGAATTCTGCCGATGACACAAAGCTGGGAGTGGCCCGTGCAGCTGTTCAGGAGGGTCTGGGTGGGTTGGAGAGATGGGCAGAGGAGAACACTCTGGAATTCAACAGAGGCAGATGCAGGTCCTGCACCTGGGGAGGAACAAGCCCCGGCACCAGCTCAGGCTGGGGGTCCCTGCTGGGAGCAGCTCTGGGAGAAGGATCTGGGGGTCCTGGTAGGACAACCAGCTGTCCCTGCCCAGCCGTGTGTCCTGGGGGCCAAGGAGGCCAATGGAGCCCTGGGGACATCAGGGAGAGCACTGGCAGCAGCGCAGGGAGGGGATCCTGCCCCTGTGCCCAGCCCTGGCAGGCACATCTGCAGGGCTGTGCCCAGCTCTGGCTCCTCACACAGCAGGGCCAGGGAGCTCCTGCAGCGGGGCCAGCGCAGGCTGGGCAGATGCTGAAGGGCCTGGAGCAGCTCTGGCAGCAGCAAAGGCTGAGGGAGCTGGGGCTGGGCAGCCTCCAGAGCAGCCCCTGAGAGGGACCTCCCCATGGCTGGCAGTGCCTGCAGGGAGGGGGCAGAGCACGGCCCAGGCTCTGCTCGGGGGGCCCAGCAATGGCACAAGAGGAACGGGCAGGAACTGATGGCCAGGGAGTTGCAGCTGGACAGGAGGAAGAACTTGTGCAGTGACTGAGCTCTGAGCAGAGCCCAGAGGGGGCTCCCCGGGCCGACCCCGCACCCCGATCCCCGCCATGTGCTCAGGGCCGGCCCCGCCCTCAGGCCCCGCCCCCTCCGGCCCTCAGCGCGCGCGGGCGGTGTCGCTCAGCTCTCGCGAGACCCGCGGGGCCCCCTGCCCGGACTACAGTCCCCAGCACGCCCCGCGCGCGCGCCGAGGGGCGTTGGCCAATGGCGTTGCGCCCCGCCGCCAGCCCCGCCCCCTGTCCCGGAAGTGACGCGCGGCCCCCCATGTGAGGCGATTGCAACACATGGTGCGCGGCGCGGGGGAGCGCGAGCACCGCGAGCGACGTCAGCGCCGCGCGCCGCGGGGAGCGGGCACGGACCGCGCCCGGAGCCGCCCCGGGCCCCGCCCCGGCACCGGCCCTGCCGCCGGGCCCGCGCACAGCTCCGGCTCCGGCCCCGGCCCCGGCTCCGGCACCGGCACCGGCCCCGCCGCGCCCCGGCCCGGCCCCGTCGTCTGCACCGGCCCCAGCACCGGCCCCGCCGCCCGCACCGGCCCCGCCGGGCCCCGCCCCGGCCTCGCGCCCCGGCCCCGCCCCCGCGCCCCGGCCCCGCCGGCCCCCGCCGCGCCCGCGGCGCCAGCACCAGGGAGAAGATGGCGGACGATCCCAGCGCCGCCGACCGCAACGTGGAGATCTGGAAGATCAAGAAGCTCATCAAGAGCCTGGAGGCTGCCCGCGGGTGAGCGCCGGGCCCGGGGGCCGCTGCCCCGGGAGTGCTGGGGGGGGCCGGCCCGAGCGGGGACACGGCGGGGCTGCCCCGGCCCGGCCCGGCCTTTGTGCGGCCGCGCGGGGCCGGCGGCGCTCGGGGCAGGGCCGGGCCGGGCGCGCAGGGGAAGCGGCACCGCCATCCCCGCACGGCAGACGGAGGGCTCCGCACAGGCCAGGCCCCTCCGCCCCGCGCGCCGGCCCAGAGCGGGTCCCCGGCCGGCACAGTGCTGGTCCCGGGCTAGCCCAGTGCGGGCCCCCGGCCCGGCCGGCACAGAGCGGGCCCCCGGCCGCACACCGGGCCCGCTGGCCGGTCTGGTGCCAGCTGGCAGCGGGGACGGGCGGATTCCTGCCGGAGGAGACGCTCCTGTGCCCCCTGTGCAGCCTTGGGCTGCTCCCCAGGGACCGGCTGGGCCGGGGAAGGAGCGGGGACACAGGGCAGGGACGCGGGGGCTGAGGCAGCACTTCCCAAGTGCTTCTCTTACTGACACTCACTTGATCTCTCTCACCCTTCCAGTGGAGGGGCTCGGCTCGATTTCCCTCAAAGCAGGCTCTTCCAAAGTTTGGGTAGTGTTAAATTTCAAGTCTCTAATCCCACTTATGATGTCCTGGCACTTTGGTTTCTTTTCTTTCCCACCAGCAGTAAAATTGCCGGCTGTTCTGCAGCTGCCCCATGCCAAAGGTGCCTATTCCGGTGGGTAACTCGGCAGTGGCTGATTCCATTGGTCAGGAACCCACTTGGGCTTGAGGAATTGTAAGACCTCAAGGTTGTGGGCTGTAAAACAGCAAAGAAAGTGTGTCTCAGGATACAGTGTGATAAAATAAGAATGAAGGGTCACTCTTTGGCCACCCCTGTGGCTCCAGTTTCCTCGGGTCACCTGAACAGGTGTTACTGTACCTGGGGCACCACTGGCACCGTTCTGTGTCCCCCAAAAGCTGTGGGGCACCTCACAGAAGCCGAGCTGCCCCTTGCCATTTCCCTGTTCTGTGTGTAGAACAGGCCAGGGAATCACCGAGCTGGAAACTAACCCAAGCAGGAGGGGAACTCGACCCACAGGTCTCCCTAAATATATTTTAATCTGATTTATGATGCAGCTGGACAGAGATGGGGCTGTGGGAGAAGGGAGTGAGGAGCCTGGGCTGCCCTTCCCTGTGGCAGAGTGGACTTTGCCTGCCAGAGCTGCTCACTGGGCTGTGCCTTTGCACGCTGTGGGCAGCACAGGCTGCACTCGGGGGGTCCCAGCGGGCACAGAGCTGCTGCCTGGTAGTGCAGAGGGCAGTGCCACGGGCACCCAACTGCAGCTGGAGGAAAAGGTGCCTGTGACAGCACTGAGGGAGGCTCAGGGGTGTTCTGGAAATGTAGACTGGGCATTTTGGCTCTCCCTGAATTGAAGTGTGCCCTCCTCTCGTGTTGTTTGAGGTAGGAGAGTGTTGCAGACAAGAGGGTTAAAGCTGATGTTGGAGAGCTCCTGGCACAGGTGGGGCTGAGGGGCAGTGGCTGTTGGGGCTGTTGGCTTCTGGGGGCACAGCCCAGGGGCCTTCCCTCATCCCCATCCGTGCCCCCTGGCACACCTGCCTCGTGCTGAACATGGCACAGCCACGGTGAGTCTGTGTGGGGTTGTGCTGGACGTGGCACAGGCACGGTGAGTCCCTGTGGGGTTGTGCTGGACGTGGCACAGGCACGGTGAGTCCCTGTGGGGTTGTGCTGGACGTGGCACAGGCACGGTGAGTCCCTGTGGGGTTGTGCTGGACGTGGCACAGGCACGGTGAGTCCCTGTGGGGTTGTGCTGGACGTGGCACAGGCACGGTGAGTCCCTGTGGGGTTGTGCTGGACGTGGCACAGGCACGGTGAGTCCGTGTGGGAGGTTCAGCTGAGCCCCCTGGCCCCAGCACCTCTCTGAGGTGGTTGTGCTGCTTCTGGTCCTTGGTTAAACACGTGCTGAGGCACCACCTGAGCAGGGCTGCTGGTGGCAGCAATCCTTGGAGCGAGGGTGGGTGGGAATGCCCCGCTGTGCTGCCAGGGAGGGGTGGCCAAAATCACCCACCTGGGGTCCAGCAGGGAGAAGGGATGCAGCCCATGCCAGCTCCCTTGGCACGGGAAGGGCGAGCAGTGGAGCGGAAGGTGCGAGCAGTGGCACGGGAGGGGCGAGCAGTGGCACAGGAGGGGCGAGCAGTGGCACGGGAAGGGCTAGCAGAGGAGCAGGAGGGGCGAGCAGTGGCACGGGAGGGGCGAGCAGTGGCACGGGAGGGGCGAGCAGTGGCACGGGAGGGGCGAGCAGTGGCACGGGAGGGGCGAGCAGTGGCACGGGAGGGGCGAGCAGTGGCACAGGAGGGGTGAGCAATGGAACAGGCTTTTCCGGCTTTTGGGAGAGTTGCTTCCTCTTCCTGCAGAGTAAGAAGACCTGTTTGGGGTGGGTTAGGGGGCAAAGCCTTTAAACAGTGATGTGGAGGGACAGGGACTCCTTGGAGTCTCCACCTGCCCTTACTCATGTCCTCCTAATAGTGACCCAGCAGAGTGTCCCAGATTCATGTGCTGGTTGTTCCTGCAGTGGATCAAAGGACAGGAAATGGAGGAAGCTGGAGTTAGATATTCAGTTGGCATGTGGTGGTTGGGGCACCTCTGCTCTTAGCCAGCTGTTTTGGTAAAATCCCAGTGAAGTCTGCAGAGTGTTGACAAAATGTGAAGTGGGCAGGAGACCAAGGAAGTGTTTTTATGGTCTGGGGGATAGATGAGGGAGGGGGCAGTGCTTGGTCAGAGCATGGAGGGAGTAGATTAGAGCTTCAGCTTTACCAGAAGCTGATCAGCTGGAGGCCA
This sequence comes from Pithys albifrons albifrons, assembly GCF_047495875.1. Classification (NCBI taxonomy): domain Eukaryota; kingdom Metazoa; phylum Chordata; class Aves; order Passeriformes; family Thamnophilidae; genus Pithys; species Pithys albifrons. Next base: position 1,785,702 of record NC_092472.1, on the reverse strand, counting down.
GTGAGGGTGGGACTGCCTCAGACTTCGAGGTAACATCCGAGCAGGAGTGCTCTGTGTTATCTCCCAGCCCTGCTAAGGAAAGCAGACTCTCACTGATCTGCATAAAAAGTCTGTCAAATCAAAATAATGAAAAATAATTTTTAACATCCCCAACCCCACCTCAAACTCTGACTCTGCTGCCAGGAAGCAGAAGGAGCTGTTTATCTGTGCTTTGCTTCCCGAACCAGAAGTGTCTCTTATCTGCTGCCAGCTCTTCCAAAGTTGAGTTACAAACTGTCTGACCCCGTGCAAAGTTAATGGGTTGATGTTTGGGAGGTGCAGGGGGAGCAGCTGGTCCTGCAGAGGGGTGTGAGGGACAGCAGTGGGGCCTGAGTTTGGTGCTGCAAGCAGTTAACCCTTCTGGCCAGAAGAAGATGAAGGTGAAAGGCTGGTCATGAGCCAGTTAAGGCCTTGACACAAGTCCAGCCTTGTCATTCATCTCAGAGCTTGGAGTGCTCAGACTTTCATCAGACATCTCTGGTTCTCTCCTGCAGAGGGGTTCATTTTGCTTTTAGTGCACAGGCAGGTTTTGTGGAACAGATTTGGTGAAACACTGTGCCCCAGGAAGTGGCAGCTGTGTCTGCCCAAGTGGAGGTTGCAGAAGCCCAAGGAGGAGGAGCTTTAGCCACTCTTTCCCTTTATCCTCTCTTGGGGCTTTTCTGCTGTTGCTTCGTGCAGTTTCCCAGTGTCAGTGCTTAACTGACAATCCCTCTTTGTTCCTTTGCTCTCTGCAGTGCTGAATAGTTAGCTGGGCTATGGGCAGGGGTTTTTGCTAATCTAAGCTGTAAATGCTTGGCAAAATCAAGTATCAGCAACAACAAGCAGTCTCTTTGCTAGGAGAGGACCTGAGATGTTACATTTGAATTGTGCCTGGGGAGTTTCAGGCCTTAGACACAGTGGCTTTCTTTGTGCAAACACCTCTGTTCAGCAGTGGGACTGACCCCTGCATGGCCAGGTGGGCATCCTGACCCCGGGTGAGGGTGCAACAGGTGCTGGTGCAAGGTGTGGAGCTCCCTTAGATGGTGGAACCCTCAGGAACCTGCTCCCTGGAGACATCTCCCTTACCTGAACTTGCTCTGCTCGGAGCAGTACCCTGTAGTTATTTTACTGAACCCAGGAAGGAGGAGGCAAAGAGTGGGGTGTCTCTGAAGACTCTGCCTGCAAACACAGCTGGGCTGGCAAACTGTGTGTGGAAAAGCGTTTTTCCAAATTAGGTATTTTGGGAGGTTGGGGGAACAGGGCAAATGCTGAAACTAAGTCTTATTCTGGTTATAACTGGAAGAAATGTATCAAAGCAGGAGGAGGGAGAAATGGCAGGAGAAGGAAAAGTCTTGGTGTCTGCAGAGCTGTGGGAAAGCAACATAATGCTGTTTCCTACCTGGGTTTGGATTCTGCCAGGTTGAGATATTCTGCCATGTGGGAAAAACCAAATATGGGAGAAATAAAAAGTCTCCAGGAAGGAGAGAGGCCTGAAAATACTTGGGAATTCTGGCAGAGTGTAACATAGTTCTGCTTGAGGGTGGACAGGGTCACCTGTTGCTTGGACATGAAAGATTTGCCCAACTTGCTTTTCCCAGAAAGCATCATTTGCAGGTGGGTTCTCCTGCAGTCCATCTGGAGTCTTGCTGGTCCTGATGGAAAGGCCTGACCTTGGAATTAGCCACGCACTGCTGCTGTTTCCCAGCCTTGTGGAGCAGGGACAGGAGGCTGTGCTTCTCCACACCTTTTTTGGGGTGTCCTGGGATGGTGCTGCCTTTGTGACCAGGCAGGCTGGCAAGACTGAGACCTGTCTGGACAACCTGGTAGTTCTGGAGAACAAGCAAGATGGTCTTGAGCTGTTCCACTGATGGGATGGTGGGCCTTTCCCAAAGTGTCCTGAGCCCCCACCTCCCCCCAGTTAACAGTGCAGCAGCCCCAGCTGCTGGGGTGCTCTGGGGGTGACTGGGGTCAGTGGCAAGGCTGTCCTCCACTGGTTTACCTTGTTCCCAGTTTCTTTTGAGCCAAGGCCTGGGAAGCTGCTGGTGCTGGAATTCTGTGCTGCACTGGTGAGCTGGATTCCCCCTGGATTAGGGAGCACATTCCCAGCTGCCCGAGGAGCTGCTGCAGCGCTGCCTGCGGGTGGGTGGGGGGTTCTGGTGGGGCTGAAGGGGCAGCTGTGCTGGAATAACTTGGACAGGAGAATATTTGATGATTAAACCTGTTGTGGATTCTGCTCCTGCTCCATGCAAGGCACAGCACGCTGGACAGAGGGGTGTACTCTGCTGCAGTGAGTGCAACACCACCACTGGCTCCAGACAGGTACCAGCACAGCTGTCTTGGCTTAAAGGGATGTCACACACCAGGAGGAGCATTTGGTGTGAGATTTCCTTGCTGTGACTGGTTTCTGGCTGCACTGCCAGAGATGTGTTGGTCCAGGGAATGCCTCCCCTGCTCCCAAGCTGGCAGCAGATCTTTCTGTACCTTCTGTGTCAGGATCTGCTTGTTGTGGCTGTGCCTCAGCTCTGGGCTCTGGGACAGTTTAACTGTTCATAGAGTCATAGAATCAATTGGGCTGGAAAAGACCTCCGAGATCAGCAAGTCCAACCCTTGATCCAACCCCACTGTGATCACCAGCCCAGGGCACGGAGTGCCCTGGACTGGTGATCACAGTGGGGTTGGATCAAGACGTGGTAGATCAAGACGTGGTGGATTCTCACTCAGTGCCACATCCATAGAATGACAGAATGGATTGGGTTGGAAAAGACCTCCGAGATCATCAAGTCCAACCCTTGGTCCAACTCCAGTCCCTTTACCAGATCATGGCACTCAGTGCCACGGCCAATCTGCGTTTAAAAACCTCCAGGGATGGGGAATCCACCCCCTCTCTGGGCAGCCCATTCCAATCCCTGAGCACTCTCTCTGGGAAGAATTTTTTTCTGATCTCCAACTTCAGTTGCCCCTGGCAGAGCTTGAGCCCATCGTGCCCCCTTGTCCTATTGCTGAGTGCCTGGGAGAAGAGACCAGCCCCCACCTGGCTGGAACTACAGGATCTGTTTCTGCAGAGCTGGATCTTTCACCCTGGAACAGGGAGTGTGGTGGAGACCTTGCACCAGGCCTGGGGGAGCTGGCCCATCTAGGAAGGGCAGTGTCAAGGTGCTCCTTGGCATTCCAAGTCCTGCTCTGTTTCTTGGGTTGCAGTGGTGGTCTGTCCTGCTAGTGCCAGTCATGGCATAGCCTTGAGCATCTTTCCACTGCAAACTGCTGTGTCCAGTGGACTTCTCTTCTAGAAAAGTCTTGCTTCAACTGGAACTTGGACTGGGCCAGCCTTGGGGTAGCCTGCTCTTTGTCACACTGATGGGAATGTGGGACATGACTGGGGCAAGGACTGGAAGGGGAAGGTCTGCAGGGGGGCATGTAGAATTTACTGACAGTGAGTGTTCTGCCTTGGCTTTATGATCTGCCATTGCAGTGTGGAGTGTTTAGGGAAGAGGTTCTGATTTAAGTTCTTTTCTAAGCCAGATTGCTTCCTCAGAGTAGTGCCTTGTCAGGGGAGTTCCTAAAGCAGGTAAAGGCTATAATATTAATTCTGCCTTTTGCTTCTGTTGTTGTGAGGAGATGTTTGCGGAGAGGCTGGATAGAAATCTAGTCCATGGCAGAAGGACAGCTGAGGGCTCTGTGGCAGGGGACCAGGTAGGATGTACAGCTGCTGCTCACATGCTGTTACCCTGCTCCAACTGCTGGAGCCTCTCCAGGCTGCCAGTCTGCACAGGTTGGAAGGTGAACATGGATTTCACAGGAGCAGGGCTGCTCAGACCTCTCAGGGCTAAGGTGGTGTCTTGTGTTCCAGGGTGGGTGGTCTGAGAAAGCCACGCTGTCCTGTGGCAGGTGAGAAGGCAGCTGGAGCTGGGGAGGGTGTCCAAAAGGTTGCTGACATCCTGCTGGTTGCCTCTGTCCAAGTGTAAAACCCTTCCTGTGGTCTCTGTTCTACCTGTTCCTTTTGAATCACGGCAGCAATTAGGAGGTGTTGTTTGGAGGGTGCTCTCCAGCCACTGGTTGAAAAGGACCCCAGCCGGGAGGTCAGAACTCATCCCCCTGTCGTTCAGCAGCCTGGTAGCTCTTCTACAACTGCGTGAATCATTACTGAGGGGTGTGATTCATGCACGGATCATCATTCACATCGAGCTAATGAATGAGCCCCTGAGGAATGACGTGGTGGGAGATGGGAAAGAGCACCTCAAAAGAGGACAGACTTTTTTGGCTTGGTGGCAACTGGATTTCTTTTCCCCCCTGTTTGCCACCTATTCCCACGTAGCTCTGAGGCATTAACATCTTAACAAGCAAATCTGGATTTGTTGTTTCAGTCCCTCGGTGTACATCTTGTACCCAAATGGCCCATTAGCATAATGCAACAAGTCTTTTAAACTTGGAGCATTAATAATTGGAGAGGGAGGAGGGAGAGCAGGGGCGCTGTGGCAAAACTGAGCCTCCCAGTGAGTCACAAATGTCTGAAGTGCAGAAATGTCTGTTCCACTTCCCAGTAATTGGGCATCCGGGCTTTCTGCATGAGGTCAGATGCAGCCAATAGGGCCTGTTCCAAACATGCCTGTGCCATTATGTGCTGTTTCCTTTGATCCGAGGATTCTGGGGTGGCATTGATTCACCTTCCCCTGGGGTGTGCAGCATCTGCTTGTGCTGATTCAGTGCTCTTCAGCAGTGCAGGGTGAGGTTGGGATCTGCCCCTGGAGTGATTTGGGATCTGGGTGCTGGGGGTGGCCTGAGCAGCAGCCGCAGGGTTGGAGCTGCTCCAGTTGGGGATGGGGGACCGGGAACATGGAGCTGCTTGCACTGACCTCTGGGCAGGTGGTGTGTGGTGGGCCAGTCTGCAGGGGCTCTCTGTTCCTGCTCCCTGTGCAGCCCTCAGACACATGATAGCTGGCCAGACTGCTGGGGAGGAGTGCAAGTCCATGACCTGCTTCTCCGTCCCCTCCGCGCTGTCCCCGGGGAGGGAGGCGAGCCGAGCCCAGGAGGCACATGGTGGCAGCAGGCCAGGCTGGGAGGGGGGAGCACTGCCTTGCCTGACCCCTGGGGAGCACCAGCCAGGCCTGCTCCTCTGCTGCAGCAGCCATTTGCTGGCTCCCTGTGGGAAGCTTGCCCTGCTGGAGCACTGAGGGAATCAGGCTCACTTCTCTCCTCAGGGTGGGTTCTGCCACTCAGTAAGCTTGGTGGCATCTGGGGGCTTTTCCTCCCTGGGAAGGTCAGGGGGTTAGGGTGGGAGGGCAGGGTATCTTTCCAGGACAGTCTTAATGTTTGCCTTCAAGCTCTTTCTGGTTACACAAAGTGCTCTTTCTGTCCAATCTGCCAGCATTAGCAGAAAGTGATACATAAGATTCCTGTCTGGGGCTCTGCAACAGGGCTACAGCAGGAGAGTCTGGCTTTGTGTGAGCCATGGGGGAATAGCTGCATGGTCTCATGCTGTGCTGCTAAGTGGTTTTTCTTTGTCCAGGGTAGAGGTGGCATTCACAGACTTAGGAATGTGGTATCTGGGAAGGGGGGCTCAATTTCTCCATTTAATGCTTATGCTGAAAATGATTTCTGAGGGAAGATTGGCTTGGTCTCCTGACTCTGCAATCCCCTTCTCATACCCACTCTGCCCCCATCTTGTGCTTTTTCTTCCCTTCCGAGATGTCACTGGATGCAGAGAGGTGAACTCTGCCTTGCTTTTGCTTGGGAACTGGTCTCTTCATTGCCATCATACCTTGTTTTGGATGACTTGGAAACCTTTGAGGTACAACTTCTGTTGGTGTTGCGTTTTAGTGGATGATCCAGAGTTCTGTGCACTCTGGTGAAATGCAGAGCACCACTGAGGTGTGGGTTGTGAGGTTCCTGCTGAAACTGCTCTAGGAAGTTCTGCCAACAGTGGCTTTTGCTCAGCTCCACATTAAACTAAGAGGAGCTCTGGAGGGTCCCACTGTGAGCTCAGCAGTGCTGAGTGCTGTGTCTGGGTGTCTGTGCAGCACTTGTCTCCTGCTCGAGCTGTGCTTGGAGCCCAGTGCAGGAGCAGGGGGCAGATTTCATCTCTTTCTGGTGGAGACATCTTGGGGCTGTTGCTCCCAGGCAGCAGAGAGGTTGAGGCACCTTGGCTGTGTTTGGGGCAGAGCAATCCACTGGTACTTTCACAGGCAGCGCAGGCTTTGGCTTCCAGGTGGTGTTGCCTCTGAAGCACTGGAAGGATCACAGACTCCTGAGAGTCTCTGCTCTTTCCTAGCAGGCTGACAGGATTTCCAGGAAAAGTTGTGCAGCTTTTGCATCTGCTGTTGTCTCTCTAGATTTGGCATCTCAAGTGGACTTGAGCCTTTGTCTTATTAAAAGACATTAAGTCTTTAAAGGGCACAGCTGTGGCCTGTTTATGTCTTCACAGCCATAATTCATAAGTTGTGAGAGCATGTGCTTCCCCGTGGCAAGGTCAGAGCTGTTGCCTGCAGGGCTGGGGTGGATCAGGAGTCCCTGTTGGCCTCTGTGTTGTCACAGAACCCAAACCAGCAATTTTGTACTCGCCAATTCCAAAGGACACTTCCTTTTTATAGCACTGTATTTGACGTCTCTGCTCAGATACAGGATCAAAAAATACTTTTTACTTACATCACTGATTCTGTGGACTGTGCCCTCCAGTTTGGTGAAGCATCACGTGCCCACAGTGCTGTGGGTGTTCAGAAGCAGCTCTGCCCTTGGACCTGTGGCATGTGCCTTGGGTGGCACTGCTGGCCCCTCTCTTGCAGCTGCCTGTGGATGTGTCAGTGATGGAACTGGTATAGCCATTGTATAACTTGGGTGGTCTTGGCTGCCCAGGTGGCTTGGGCTCCTTGGAATATGTTGTGCCTGCCCAGTAATCCACAGTCCTCCTGGATGGAGACCAGCAGAGGTTACCTGGGGAAGGTAACATCCCTTGGAGCACTGTGTGGCAACAGTTGTTTCATGGAAAGCTTCCTGGCTGTGGAATGTGGTTAGGATCAGATTATCTGAAAGCTGTTTGCTCTGTGCTCCTGCCAGGCTCTGGCAGACTCATACAGGCCTCATGCTGCCCTTGGTTCCTGGGCAAAGCAAGATGCTCATGAAGCTGTGCCCTGTAAAAATAAGCCCATTTTGAGTCCTAGAGAGTGACTGGCCTCCCTTTCCTCTGTGTCCCCACATTACACAGTGTGCTATTAGTGTAAAATGTTTCATTGTGGAACAGCTACAGCTCAGCTGCTGTTTGTCAGGTCTCTGATACCACAGGGTAGGCCAGTCCCTGCTATTTATATAGCATGTCTGTGAAATTAATGCTCTCCTGTGCCAGCACATATCCCAAATTGCAGGAGACAGGTTGACTGACTGTTCCTGCTCACACTTCTGGCTGTGGCTGCCCTTGTCTGCCAAATCCAGGGGAGCTGTGGCTGCTGGTTTGTTTGGTGGGGCATGTTCAGGTAACCATTTCACTGGCACAGTGCTGTGTAAGGGGGTGGGAGCCTCTTAGAAAACCACTAGGCCACTTTCTGCTTTCAGCTGAAAGTCTAAGGATCTGCTCAGCTGTTCCTTCTGATGAACAAGAAAGTAGAAGCCAAACCCCTGCAGGTGAGGATGAACACCCAGAGCAGGAGGCTCCTCTGCCAGCTCTGATGGAGTACACGTGGCAGCTCCTCTCAGGTGTGGTGCCCTGCCTGCTCTGGGCACTTGGCATCTGCTCAAAGAGTCACACAATGTGCTGAGTTGGAAGGGACCCACAGGGATCATCCAGTCCAGCTCCTGATCCTGCACAGGACCATCCCCAAGAGTCACACCCTGTACCCCAGAGCATCATCCAAACACTCCTGGAGCTCTGGCAGCCTTGGGGCTGTGCCCACTGCCCTGGGGAGCCTGGTCAGTGCCCACCACCCTCTGGGGGAAGAGCCTTTTCCTGAGATCCAACCTGACCCTGCCCTGACACAGCTCCAGCCATTCCCTGGGTGCTGTCCCTGGTCCCCACAGAGCAGAGCTCAGTGCCTGCCCCTCCTCTGCCCCTCCCGAGGAAGTTGTCCCTGCACTGAGGTCTCCCCTCGGTCTCTTCTTCTCCAGCTGAACACACCAAGTGCCCTCAGTGTCCTCACACGCTGCCCCTCCAGGCCCTTCCCCATCTCTGTTACCCTCCTTTGGACACTCTCTAATGGCTTCATAGCTTCCTTATATTGTGGTGCCCAAAACTGCCCCAGTATTGCAGGTGAGGCTGCCCCAGTGCCGTGGATGATGCTCTGGGGCACAGGGTGTGGCTCCTGGGGATGTTCCTGTGCAGGGCCAGGAGTTGCACTGGATGGTCCTTGCAGGTCCCTTCCAAGTCAGCACGTTCTGTGGTTCTGTGGTCCCTCTTGGGCAGCACAGGAGGACCTTGCAGGGAAAATGACCTGCTTGGATGCTGCAGTGCCCACCTGCAGGGGGAGTGGCAGGACTTTCCCCCTCAGCTTTTGGGGCCATGTGAGTGGGGATTCAGCACTGCCCACATTGCCACTGGCTGCAAGGAATTGTTAACGTTTGCTCTGAGGTCTCTGTATCTGGGAGGGCTGCGTGTTTTGTGGTACAGTTGTCTGAAATTCCTGTAGTAACATCCAAGTTTTAATAATAGAACAGACTGTCCTATACACAAACCTTCATTTTCTAAAGAACTCACTGTCTTGGGGGAGCAAAATGTGCCTGTTCTTGCTTCCCCTGTTCCCCCAAGCAGCTCTCTGCCAGGCTGAGGCTGTAGGAGAAAGTAGGAGCCTACCTGCAGTGTTTAGGAAAAGTTGGAGCCCGGATCCTCAGTGGATCCTGGAGATACCTAATGCTGCTCATTCCAGGCAGTGATAGATCTGAGCTAATTGCCAGTTCCTGGCAGGGCTGGCACAGTGAGCAGTTCCCACAGTGCCGGACAGCACAGGGCATCTGCCCTTCCAGGGCTGGCACCTCAGTGCCCCTGTGGTTCTTTGTAGTGTGTGGGCTGGTGCCCTTCGTGCTCCTGATTGTTCCTGCTCCCTGCCCAGTGGCACACATGGAGCTGGGCTGTGGCTGGGCTGCCCCTTCCTGCAGCACAGACACCTCGGAGCATCCATCATGGCCTTGGGTTGGTTCCCTGCCTGCTGTGCAGGCACTCCTGAGCCCAGAATAGGGACAGCAACTGGCTGTGCCTGCTGCCATCTCCCTGGCTCAGCTCTGTCTGAGAGCATCAGCTTCCAGCTGCTCTGGCTGTCCTGAACCAGGGGGAGACCTTAGCAGTGCCCTGAAACTGGGATTGTGCTGAGCAGGATATGTCTGGAACTGAGTCCAGCCTTCCTTCAGGAGCCCTGGGGGTGGCCCAGGGAAGCAGCAGCTCGTTGCATGTTGGATCCCCGGGTGCCAGGTGAGCACTGCCCTTCATCTGGGTGGGTTACTCAGTTCCCCACAGTACCAGGTGTGTGTGGCAGCTCGTGTGGGGCAGGCTGTGAACATCCCACTGCTGGGAGCAGGGTCTGCTCTCTGGAAAAGCCCCTTTTGGGAGGCCTCAGGGTGATTCAGGGGAAACACCTTAGTTGTCCCCAGGTAAATGCACTCCAGAGCCTGGTGGCAGCTCATGTCGGGATGGGATTTGCAGAAGTACCTGTCCTCTTGTTGAGACTGCAAGGACCCAGAGGAAACCTGGAAATTGTCTTACTCTGCAGAATAACCTACTTATTTCCGAGTGGTTTTGAACAGCAGCTTTCTTAGTTTTGTCTCACTGTGGTGAGTTTAGCAGATGCAACCACAGGGTTTTTTAGACCTTGTCCTCTTGCAGTAAGGTAACATACAGGTCCAAGCTTGCTTGAAGAGGGGGAAAAGTGCTCTTCCATGGTAGGATAATGAGGTGTTTGTGCTGTGTGAGGGAGTTCTGCAGCCACCCTTATTCCTGCCTGCCCATCTGCTTCAGCTGGTGTCTTGCTGGTCTCAACCTCTCTGGGTCGTTCAGTGCCCTTGTGCTTGTTTGAGGGAGACAAGCAGGGGGTGCTGACTGTGCCCCTCAATTCCCTGGCTGCCTAACGAGCTGCTTGGGTGGCTGGGCTGTGCCCAGCAGGCAGTGGCAGCAGCATCGTGTGGCAGGGGCTCCCCCTTGGGTTGCCTGGGGACACTGGTGACAGGCTGGCTGGCTCCTGGTGCTCCGGCCTGCCAGCAGCCTGGGATGGCACGAGGTGCTCCAGCCACTGCTGCTGCTCCCCTGGCAAGCTGCATCCAGCTATTCTGCTGGATTCTGCAGGAATTGGTTGGAGCCAAAAATATCTCTGGCTGTGTAGTGGTGAGAGCATGCCAGACCCAAGAAGGGCACTTGATGTTGGTAGTGGAAGGTGCTGGAATTTACTGAAGGGTTGGACCAAGCACAGTACTGTGGTGTTGAACTAGTTTGAGATTTAAATGAGGAGGAGTGCATCGTCTGAGAGACACTTGTCATTTGTTTGTTTGCAGTAATAAATCACGAGGGCTCGTGAAGGCCACCGTGTTACCTTGGGCAGGGTGTTCCCGAGGAGCAGGGCTGTGGCTGCTCTGTAGATAAGGTGCTGTGTGTGCTACAAATACTCCCAGTTCTGATGGCCCTGGTGGGATCTGGGGGTGCTCAGTGCTCAGCTCTGGGACCGTGGGACACAGCGTGAGGCCAGGGCTGGCATCTGAGGGCTGGCTGGTGCTTTTTACTGAAGAATTGGTCTTGGGAGGACATACTGAGCATTCCTTCTTGCTTTTCACAGAGGGGAAGAGGCTGGAGCATCAGGAGCAGCTAAGGGGGCTCAGCCTGGAGAAAAGGAGGCTCAGGGGGAGACCTTATCACTCTCTCTAGCTGCCTGATAGGAGATGTAGGTGGTGGGGGCTCTTCTTCCAGGCAACCAGTGACAGAACTCTGTCTGCTCTTTCCCCTGTCCTCAATTCACAAAAAGTTCTGTGAAATCTCTTCCTAGCAGGAGAGCCAGGGGGCACCCAAGGGGCATAACAGTCCCATTCCCACCTGCTGCACTTGGATGCCCTTATTGGATGCAGGAGGTTGGGTGTGATGTGCAGAGCTTTCTAATCTTTGGGAAGTCTGAGACTTTCTTCTTTCAGAGGAAGAGATAACTCAAGAGTGCTACTTTCAGGAAAGTCGGGAAGAGTTGCTTTCATTCTGATCAGCCTCCTACTCAAAGGAGCCTGCTGGGAATGATAGGCCATTATCTCTCTCCTAAGGCTGGTGCCATTCACTGGGGTAGCAAACTGCTTTAATTGAGTGGGATATGGAGTGTTCTTGGCTGGTGTGACCTGGAAGCCTGGGAGCTGTCAGCGTGGCTCAAAGCTCCTGGGAACGAGGCGTGCAAGTGTCTCTGTGACTTTCTTGATTAGTGTGTGTGGGGATCTTGGATATTAAAACCAATTAGTTGTCTTTAAGGTCAGGCACTTATTTGACCTACCAGCATCTGTTTCAACTTGGCCTGGATTGAAGATCTTTGGGAGAGGGCTGTACAACTTCTGTAAAGAGGCTAATGAAGTGATGCTTTTTAAAGCACTTCCCTGCTGCCCTTGTAGCCCAAACACTTCAGGCAGGACATCAGTGCATGACAGTCTGAAACAGCAGCAGGCAGGCACTGGGTTAGTCTTTTCCTCCCCTAAGAAATGTAAAAGAGCAAAACCCTCTTTTTTGATGTCTGAAAAGCACTTTATTGGCTCTCTGACTCAGAATCCTGAGAAGAGGTTTTTCACAGGGCTTAGCTGGTTTGCCCTTGAGAGAGGTATTTGATTTTTATGCTGTTACTCTAATGGGAGGCATGAGGTCTGGTTAAATTTGAGACAATGCAGAAGCAGCACTTCAGACATCTCAGGTAGTTCAATGGCAAATGGGAGGTACCTGCTGGGAGGCAGATGGGAACTTCCCCAGTTTTCCTTTTGGCTTTGGATGGATTTGAAACATGAGGCAGTTTGGGGGATTAGGACCTCTGCAGGATCTACCCCAAAGCTGTAGGAAAAATGAATATCAAACTTATTTTCATGTAATTTAAGCTTTTTCTGTGATTTACGGGGTCTTATCTCTTGACTCCATGCCTGGGGTTGGTGCTTGTGAACCAGCAGTGGTGTTCAGTTAAAGTTTGGTTAAAGCAGCTGGAGAGATGCTCTGGAGAGCAGAGTGCTAGTGGGGAAGTAGGAAAGGCTGGCTGAGGCAAAGGGATCCTTCCAGTGTTGTTTTCTGTATTAATCTGAGGAAAACAAAGTGTTCAAACAGCACTTGGGCTGCCTGGTGCTCCAGCTGTCTGAGAACAAATGGAATGGTCCTTCAAGTATGTGGCTGCATTGTTTTAAATAATCTCTGCTGGGAGCTGCTTCCCAGCCTTCAGATCCCAGCCCTCAGCCTGCACATATCTTGTTTTTTTCCCAGAGTAGCATCCCAGGTTAAACAAGCAGCTTTTGGAGGACTTGCTTGGTAGTGGCAAACCTGAGCAGTGGGTTATGGAGTCAAATCCTCTGAAGAGCCTGTTTGTTTCATTTCGTCTCCCATTCCTGTCCATCAGGAGGGGATTACACTGGTCACAGTGAGGGAGTGTCCTTGGGGAGGGTGGTGTGGAGGCACTGCTGCTTTGCCTGCTGGCTGCTCACAACCCCTCTCCTTTCCCTCCTCAGCAATGGTACCAGCATGATATCCTTGATCATTCCCCCCAAAGACCAGATCTCGCGAGTGGCAAAGATGCTGGCGGACGAGTTCGGCACCGCCTCCAACATCAAGTCTCGAGTGAATCGCCTTTCAGTACTGGGAGCCATTACATCTGTACAGCAAAGACTGAAACTCTATAACAAAGGTAACTGCTAGCTTGTATGGATGCTGGCACACTTCCCTTTCTTGGAAGCAGCCTTAAGTTTTCTGCTAATCAAATCTCTTGACCTGTGCTGCTGTTTTGCACTGATACTCCAGGTATGTTGCCCTTGGATGGCTACTGCAGGGGTGGACTTTGGGACTAGAATAGCAAGGTGGTCCTTGTCTTTAACAAACAGGCTCATGATTCTGTCCTTAGCAGTGCTGCCTCTGCTAAACTTGGCCAGATTAGGAGCTATTTATTCCAAAACAGTTCATTTGCATTAAAGTGGTGATTGTGCATCATCAGAAGCTTCTGTGTGCCTTATGCACTGTGCAGCTGCCATCATTTGGGAGGGAGCAGACCTAGCCCATCTGAAATGAGCTCTGGAGTTCAGCATTCTTGCCCTTACACTGGCACATGGCCTTCCTTGGGATGGTCAGTCTGTAAATTCACTGCAGGAGGACCAGAAAAGCTGTTCATCCTTTTTCTGAGTCCTGTGAATTTGCAAGCTCCTGGATTTAACAGACCATCCTAGGCATAGGGGCACTAAATGAGTTTGTTTTCCATTGCAGAGCTCTGGGAGGGAATGAGGTGGGGAAAGGGAAAGTTAAAAATTTCATTTCAACTTGGCTTGAGTCTCTAAAGGCCTGACAGTTATTTATTGATGAGTGCAGCTTGCTGTGTTTCTTAGTGATCTAAAACTGCATCGTGTTGTTTATAGTACCTCCAAATGGTCTGGTTGTTTACTGTGGAACAATTGTGACGGAAGAAGGAAAAGAGAAGAAAGTCAACATTGACTTTGAACCTTTCAAACCAATCAATACGTCGTTGTATTTGTGTGACAACAAATTTCACACAGAGGTAAGAATGCTCCTGTTGCAGCAGCCACAGTCAGCCTGCTCTGCTGGGCTCCCTGGGCCTGTGGGGACAGCAGGCTTTGGGGAGCACATCCTTGGGGAGGGCCACGCAGGGCTTGGGACTGGCCACAAGTGTGTGATGTTTGCTGAAGGCAGTTGGCACCCTGTGCAGCTCCTGCCACAGCCCAGCCCGTGACTGCTGAGCTGGTGGGACCCACAGCATAAGCTCCTCTCTGTACCTGGAAGCAGGGTGCTTTTTTCTAGGCTGCAGAGGCCCACAGATCTTATTCCAAGCCAGGCCTTAAAGTACTGCCAAGATAATTATCAGTGTTGCCAGTCTTGCTATCAGATGTGTTAACTGAAACCCTTGATGGAGGACTGGCATGGGCCTCATCTGTCTGGGATAAAGCAGGATTATTTCTATCCAACAGCTAATTAAGTTAAATGAACAGTTTGAGGCATATTTAAGGTAATGTGGATTATAGTAGCCCATTGGTTTCCTCTCTGTGTTTTGGCTGTGGCAAGTGCAGAGGTCTCAGTGTTTGCAGCAGATCACTGACTGCCCCTCACATCCTCGGTGTTCACCACCATAAATGTGTGGGCTGAGGTTTAATTGCCTGTTGTCAAACCCCTGTGACATGGGCTTGGCAGGCCCTTCAGTGAGCTAGTTCTGCTTGTCTGCTTGGGATTTGGGAGGTCTGATCCATAGCTGGCTTTCAGAGGGCAGGAGTACAGGAAGGAATAACACCATGATGCACAGGTGGGGCACATCCCTGGTGCTGTGTGTCCCCACAAAGGATGAAATCCCAACACATCTTTGACCTACCAGGAATACAAACCCATGCACAGGTCCAGGTCTGGAGTTCTGCTGAGTCCGTGTGTCCATGAGCAAGTGAGAGCATCCAGCAGAGAGCTAGAGGTGCCCAGCCCAGGGGTTGCTTGTCCCTGCCCTTCTTGGCAGTGGGACAGTGTGCCCTGTCAGGAGAGGGAGTCATTGGGTGTCCTCTGCAGCTGCTGCCTCAGGCACTGATTCCATCCAGCACTGCCCAGCAGGCTGTTCCAGGAGGCCCTCTCAGTGCACTGGGGCTGGTGTGTGGCACTGCTCAGCTGGAGAGTGGCAGTGACCTGAGAGGAATCTGTGATAGCTGCAGCTCCTAATGATGTGGTTACTGACAGCACCTCCCTCCGTGGGCTGTTTGCTCTCCCCTTTGGAGTATGTCACTATTTTACTTCTCCAGAATCAAGTGGAGCTGTACAAGCCTCCTGTGTGATTGGAGCACTGAATTCTGGGGTTGTCCATCTCTTTGGTTGCAGAGCAATGCCTTTAACCCAGGGGTGCCCCCGGCATGGACCCTGAGCAATGGACAGGGCAGCTGGCTCTGTGCACCACAGATTTCCTGGGAAAGTGAGGGGGTGTGAAGGAGCAGGAAAGGAAGCTCTTCAACTTCAGGGTGAAGCTGCAAAGAGGAAACTCAGTGCAGGCTGCAGGAACAGAACAAAAGCAGTAGTGTCCTTTTGGTCCCTGATAGGTCAAACAGTGGAATTGCTGACACAGAACTAATAAGGGGAGGCTGAGGGAATCACTGATCACTGGAGACTGCATTAAAATAAGGGAATCAAGAACATCAGAGCTGCAGTCCTCTGCTGCCTGGCAAGAGTTCTCTGATAAGATTTCCTTTGGGTATTTTATTGCCTGTGTGAAACCGAAGTCACTCCTCAGGGATCTGAGCCTGATGTGTGTCTGAGGGCAGGGCTTACAATGACTTATTTTGGTACCTTGGCTGGAGCTTTCATTCCAGTCACACGATTTGCTTGGCTCTGTCCCAGTTAAATAGGTTGCAATGTAATATGCCACTTCCTCCTCTCATTCATCCCACAGCTGAGGAATTAATACAGCATATTTATTTTGGCCAGGGGATTCCATTAAACCTTAGTGCCTGTTTCTTTGAAGCTTGAAAGCTGTAGACTGGGCTGTGTGGATTTTGGAAGAGGATGACTGATGGTTTTATCCTTTCAGTTCAGCCCAGCAATCAGGCAGGCAGGCTAAAGGGCCTGTGCAGTAAACCAGCCCCACCACTTTCAGTATTAAACTGGTGACTTAAAGCAATCTGGAGTTTGACAAGTTTCCCCTCCTGCTGATGTGGGTGTGCCAGCCAGAGAGAGGCTTCTGGCTATTATTTTTGTGGAGCATGTATAAGAGAGAAGGAGTGTGTGTGCTGGATGTTTTTACCTGCTCAGGTAGGGGGCCCTTGAGGTGGCAGTAGCTGACAGATTCCCTTGGAAAGGGAGTTCAGAACTGGGGGGCTTGTAGGTGCCCCACACACAGAGGCAGAGCAGGGCAGGATGTTGGGCAGAAGCAACTCAGCCCCTTGATACTATGCAGTGCTTTAGTTGTTGGTCAGCTTCAGTGACCTTATGGGATGAATTCAGCTGCCCTCTTTACAGGGAAGAAAACGGAAGGAGAACTTCATTTTGCAGCAAATGTTATGACTGTCTTCTCCATAAGCAGTTATGCACAGGGCAGTTCCTGCTGCTTGTGTTCTGTAAGGCTGAGCCTGCCACAGGCACTGGAGATCTAATCGTTCTGCCTCTGGGGCTTGAAGGCACCAGGTACAGCAGACCAGAGGCTGTGTCAGGGCTTTGGAGAGCAAAACAGAGAGGACAGTGAGCTGAGCAAGTTGTGCTTTCCTGGCTGGAATGCTGGGAAGATTACTCTTCCAGCTGTGCCAGGCAGGGAGGTGATACCAACTCAGGTGTGCCAGAGCCCATCCCTGGGGCTTTGCTGCCACACCTGCCTGAGACCTCAGATGAGGAACTGGCAAGGTGGTGAAACAGTGATCAAAAGTAAACTTGAGTTCCCTTTGTGCTCTTGACTGTGTTGTGTGAGATTGGATTACATACAGAAGGAATCCTTCCCTGTGAGGGTGGGCAGGCCCTGGCACAGGTTGGGCAGAGAAGCCGTGGCTGCCCCATCCCTGGGAGTGTCCGAAGTGTCCAAGGCAAGATTGAATGTGGCTTGGAGCAACCTGGGCTGGTGGAAGGTGTCCCTGCCCATGGCAGAGGGGTGGGACGAGATGAGCTTTAGGGTCCCTTCCAACCCAAACTATTCTACAGTGATCTGGAATAGTCACAACTCCTGAATCTGCTGCTCTTCCTCACGTTTATTTGTCAAACAGACAGCAGTGTCCACATGCAGAGCTAGAATGGGTTGAGTGTGCTGTTTGTGGTGGCCTGTGAGAGCCAGGGCCCTCACCCTGGTGCTCAGTGCCACCTCTGCTCTCTGTTCCAGGCCCTCACGGCACTACTCTCCGACGACAGCAAGTTTGGCTTTATTGTAATAGATGGGAGTGGGGCACTCTTTGGGACCCTGCAAGGAAACACACGAGAAGTGCTGCACAAATTCACTGTGGATCTTCCAAAGAAGCATGGTAACACTCTGCTCTGTCTGCAGCGTGCCCTGGGGTGGGGGGTGAGGGTCCAAGCAGGGAGCTTGGCCTGTGGGGATTTAGCTCTACTCAAATCTTTGCTCCCTTGGAATCTGACAGCAAAGCCTCTAGTCTGAACCTTCTGTCAGAATTAATGAATCATGGTAACATGTAGTTGATCTTCAAAGTGGCACTTTTTATTTCTTGGTGCATTTGACCCTTTTCTTGGTTTTGGGACAGTTTTAACTATTAGTAGCACAAGTAGTAACTCCACCTGGTAGAATCTTTTAAAGTTTGCATCTGATGGTGTTGTGTGCAAACCCCAGGGAAGAGCAGGAAACTGTTCCCTGCAAGAAGCACAGAAACCTTACGGAGCAAGGAAGATTCAAGTTCCATAGTTCCATTATATAATGCTGTGTTGTACCAGGCACTGATGAGTTCAGCAGGTTGTCTGTTAGTACCCCTGGCCTGCTCCCCTGTGTAGAGTGGAGTGGGACAGAATGACATGGAAATGTGTCCCTCAGTCAGTCTGTTCAGCAGAGGCTGCTGGGCTGGCCTGCTTCAGCAGAGCACCAAAGGAAGTGAAGGTGCAGCACATGCAGGGTGTGCACAGAAGTTCAGTTCTATAGAGAGCTGTGAGTCTGTAAAGAAAGAAAAGAAAATGAACCTGTTTTCCTCTGTCCATGAACCCTCTTTATTCCCCTACTGTGGCAAACCCACTCTGAGGGCTGCAGCTGCCCTTGGTTGTCGAGGCCTGGCTGGGGCCGTGCCCTGCTGCCCCCCTGCAGGGCAGGGGCTGCCCAGGCTGGCTCACCCCTCCTTGCAGGTCGGGGAGGGCAGTCTGCCCTGCGCTTCGCCCGCCTGCGGATGGAGAAGCGGCACAACTACGTGCGCAAGGTGGCCGAGACAGCCGTGCAGCTCTTCATCTCCGGGGACAAGGTCAACGTGGCTGGGCTCGTCCTGGCTGGCTCAGCTGATTTCAAAACTGAACTGAGTCAGTCTGACATGTTTGATCAGGTGAGTGACCTGTCCTGAGCAGAGTGCCAGTGTGGCAGTGATGTGGTGGTGTTGGCAGTGCCTCTGAGAGGCCTCTGGGGAGGAGTAACTTTTGTGTCTGAGGCGATTTGGCCAAAACTGAAAATGTGATGTATCCAAAGAGGTCTGCCTTTCCCAATCCCTCCTTGCAGGAGAGCTCCTTTTCTTAAAACAGTGCTAATAAGAAGTCTGTCCTCCCTGATTTGGAAATGGCATTCACATTCTTTGTGACCCCAAATCTGAAGCAGAAGCTTTATTGGAATTAAACTCCATTTAACCTAATCTTTATGTCCTCATTGCCTGAAAATTGTGGTTCAATATTGTGCATTCAGAGGTCCCTCTGACTCAGAACTTGTGCTTGCAAGTGAAGCCCTGTAGCTGAATGCAGTGACTCCTGCCAGGCCTGAACTCTCGTGGTGGGATGAAGGAATCTGATGGTCCTGCTCTGGAATAGATTAATTTTGTCCTGTCTCCTCTTCTCCTTGGGTAGCGGTTGCAATCCAAAGTGCTCAAACTAGTTGACATTTCATATGGAGGAGAAAATGGATTTAATCAAGCAATTGAGTTGTCAACTGAGGTCCTCTCCAATGTGAAATTCATCCAAGAGAAAAAGCTAATAGGTAAGTGCTGCTTGTGCAGGCTCCTCCTGAGCCAAATGTGTGTGACTGAATGTGCTGGTCATGCTTTGAGCCCCTGGCAGTGCCTCTGGGCTGCCCCAGCCCTCCATGCTGGCTGAGACTGTGACTTGTGATCCCTTCTGCTACCTGGACACCTCAAATGCTGCTGTGGAGGGGCTTGGTTTGGTTATTTTTGCCTCCCCATCTTCTTCAGCCTCTCTTAACCTTTCACTAGAGATTAGTTCCAGGCCTTCTGGTGACGGTGTCTTCTTCCAGTTTCTTGCATTGCAGTCCAGCTTGTTGCAGAGTGTGATGTGGTGAGTGCTGGTGACAGTGTCTGTCTCTGTGCCCCGCTGCAGGACGATACTTCGATGAAATCAGTCAGGACACGGGGAAGTACTGCTTTGGGGTTGAAGATACACTAAAAGCTTTGGAAATGGGAGCAGTAGAGATCCTGATAGTCTATGAAAACCTGGATATCATGAGATATGTGCTGCACTGCCAAGGCACGGAGGGTAGGTGGTACTGTGGGGGTTTGACACCGAAGCTGTCCCTGGGATAGGTCCCTCTGCAGGAGCTCCCTAAGGAGATCTGGTCACAGGGAGGTTGTGCAGGCAGGGCACTGACCTGCAGCTTCCCAGCCCTGGGGGGGGAAAAGTCCTGTAACAAGCAGGATTTCCCTGCAGAGAGGGAATGGCAGTGCCAGGGTGGCAGTGTGTCCCAGGGCCAGCCTGGGACCTGCCTCCCAGCTGTGGAAGTGCCATGCCAGAGTGAGACTGACGTGGCCCTTACAGCCAGAAACACCACTCTCACTGACTGCAGACAAACCCTGTGCTACAGCAGGACCTTTCCCTCTTCTGGTGTTGGCACTACAGCTGCTCTCTGCTGGTGTGCCCTCCTTGGTTGCTCAGAGAGCTTCAGGTGGACAGGAGAGCAGTGTCTGACCAGACCAGCCGAGTTGTAACTGCTGGCTGGGCTCAGTCTCTTGCTACCTTTAACCTGCATCTGGTTCCCTTGTCCAACCTAACACTCTTTTTTTCCTCCCCTCAGAGGAGAAGATCCTGTATTTGACACCAGAGCAAGAGAAGGATAAATCCCACTTCACAGATAAGGAGGTATTTCAGCTTGGGCCTTGTGGGTTTGTTCTCAGTGTGTTGGTGCAGGGCTCTGGACATCTGGGCTTGGTTTACACAAGCACATGAGCACAGTGACCTTCTGGCACTCAGATGACCCTTCAAGGCAGGAACCTGTGGCTCTGGCTGTCCACCTCCAGTGTAACCCCTGCACTCCAGACTTGCTGTTCTCCAATCTTCCCTGCTGCCAGTGCCAAGGTTGTGTGGATGGGCTGAGGTGACAGGCAGTACAGGGGCTTTGGCCACCCTCAAACCAGCTGCTGCAGCAGTTTGGTGACCGCTATGCAGGCCAAGGTGCCAAACCATTGCTCCCTGCTTACTGTGCCCTGCTTTGGCCAGGCAGAACCCCTGTGAGGGCAGAAGGCATGACATGGGTTTAGTGCCAGGGAGTGTTTGCTTTGGGATGCATTTGAAGTGTGGAGCTGTCCTTTGCTGCCTCTGAGTTTCCTGCCTGTGCAGGTCAGAAAGCCCTGCTGGGGTGGGGGGTGTGTCCCTTGCCCAAAGGGTGGGCACCTCTGGCTCATCAGAGTTGTGCTGGGGAGGCCATTTCCAGCTGCTTTCCCTCCTGGAGGGGATTGCTGATTCCTTCTGTGCACAGAAGGTTTACTGTGGTATCTGCAGTGATGTGGTTTTTTGTCAATAATCACTTGACCTTCTGCTTGTAAGCTGTGCTTTTGGCCTCTGTTTGCCTGGATCAGTGTTGCTGACTGAGAACAGCCCTTGGGTGAGTGGGCTGGAATCTTTGCAGGGTGTAGAGCAAGGCTGAAGGAACAATGAAAACTGAGTGTGCCATGAGGTGACACTTGAGTAGAAGAACAAACAAGGCATTTTCTCCCTGGCTTTTGCACCAAGTTCCGTATTAGAGAGGCCCAAAACAAGGCCTGTCAGTGTTTAATTTTACAGCACCAGGAGCCTTCTGCCAGCACTTGCCTGGCACAGTTGTGTCAGGAATGCCTTCCACCCCAAGGCTCCCTGTGGGGCTCCTGCTGTCCCTCTTAGGAATGACAAAACCAAAGTGATTTTTAAGCCAAAGCCAACTTATGGTGTGAATTTTCTCAATAACCAAACATGCAGTGACTGTAACAGTTTATATTATTTATTTCTCCCTTCAAATGTCTCCACAGACTGGGCAGGAACATGAACTGATAGAAAGTATGCCCCTCCTGGAGTGGTTTGCAAACAACTACAAGAAATTTGGGGCAACATTGGAAATTGTTACAGACAAATCACAAGAAGGATCCCAATTTGTGAAAGGATTTGGAGGAATTGGAGGTAAAGTGCAAGAGAAAAACGTGGAGTTTTTTAGTGGTTGATTTGATAATCTGGTGCCAACAGTGGGATTAATTTTATTCTTGTTGGTCACGACAATGGCTCAAGAAACAACGTGTTCACCAGGGATGTCCAGGTGAATTCATTCCATGTCCAGCAGGGTGATGGTGCCTGTTGTGCAGCTGTCCCTTCCCAGCTGTGCTCCTCAATCCCTGTGTCCTCCCAAGTGCTCAGGGTGGGCTGTCCCCCATCCCAGCTGCTGTTTCAGGAGGGTCCTGAGCTGCCTCACTCTGCACAGTGCCCCATGTGAGTCTGGCAGAGGTGCTGGTGGGTCCTCTGCTCCAGGCTGGCAGAATCATTGGCAGGGAGAGCACAGCCACCTGCCATGCTCCATGTTCTGCCCAGGCCAGGGATGCCAGGGCAGCTGGGGCTGCTTTGCTGCTGAGCCAGCTGTGC
Source organism: Pithys albifrons albifrons (assembly GCF_047495875.1). Lineage (NCBI taxonomy): Eukaryota > Metazoa > Chordata > Aves > Passeriformes > Thamnophilidae > Pithys > Pithys albifrons. Next base: position 1,764,095 of record NC_092472.1, on the reverse strand, counting down.
CTGGCTGTGAACCAGGGGTGAGTGTATTGGAAAGAGGAATTCCTAGCCCCAGAGAACCAATCAGAAAGAAACAAACTGGGATCCTTTGGCTACATAAGGCCCAACAGGATTCTAAATGTTAAGGTTTTTAATTCCAGGAGTCTTTATTTCCTGCCAGATCCAGGCTCTTTGCATGGGATCCTCTTTGCTACCAGGCCCTGTAGGCTGTATTGGAAATACCCTTCACCTCAGCAAACCTTTCCAGGGCTACAGACTTCCCAGATCCCTGGATTGGTGTCTGGGTGGGAAGAGTCCAGGAAGAAAGCCACTGAATCCTGCTTTTACTGCATTATAAAGGACACTTCAGAGCCAGCTGCCCTCTGCATTTGCCTGACAGGCTTTGTCCAAGTGGTTACATTGGAACAAGGGATCTGCTACTGGTAGTTTTTGGAGATACAGTCCTGGAAGAAACATTAGGAGGGAAATCCTTCCCTGTGAGGGTGGGCAGGCCCTGGCACAGGTTGCCCAGAGCTGCTGTGGCTGCCCCATCCCTGGGGGTGTCCAAGGTCAGGTTGGACAGGGCTTGGAGCAACCTGGGATAGTGGAAGGTGTCCCTGCCCATGGCAGGGGGTGGGATGGATGTTTTTTAAGGTCCCTTCCAGCCCAAACCATTTCCTGATTCTGTGATATGATGGTAGAATAGGCTCAGCTTTTCCAGGAGAAAGCTGGCCTGGCTGGGCAGGTGGGTACTTTTCCTTTTGGCAATGAATTCCCCATGGCATTTTTCACTCCAGCTGCATGTCTGCTGTCAGGGCTCAGCAGGAGCCCGAACTGGCTGCTGAGCATCAGCTGGGAAGCTCAGGAGGTGCAGGCAGGGCTCAGGAAACTGTTCAGGGGAGTTGTGAGGGAGCTAAAGAGTGTTGTTCTCGCCAGGTATCTTGCGGTACCGAGTGGACTTCCAGGGCATGGAGTACCAAGGAGGAGACGATGAATTCTTTGACCTTGATGACTACTAGGTAGTCGAGCTGGGTCCGGCAACAGTGCCTCGCCCTCCAGCATCCAACCCAAGGAGAAACTCATGGTGGAAGACACAACAGATCCCTGCCTTATGAATTGGAACATTTCCAGAACTTGATCCACGAGCATTGGATTAAAGAAAGCAAAACCCTACACTTTGATTTGTCATAGTGTCAGTACAGCAGCAAACTACTAAGTTCCTATATGCCACTTTGGACTAATTTAAAAAAGAATCCCAATTTTTACTTTTACTCAATGGTGAAATTGGTTGCTCTTGTATTTTATGGAAATGAATTTTTTAACCTTCATGATACATTAACTGCTGTAAACCTCTTCCTTCAAAAATTAATAGAAGTAAGATCCTACTGGTTTGTTTCTTTATACTTTGATTGGAGAAATCAATTGCTGCATTTGCAGCGCCGTGACCCATTTACATGGCATTCTCAGTTTAGACTGCAGGAGAAATGTAACGAGGCTGGAGCCATTATTCTCTTCTAAAGCTTGAGGAGGCACTGCCCTGTGCTAGTTTATGATGTGTGGCTTGCAAATTCCAGTGGTTTGGGGAGGCTCACCAGCCAAATGTGCTTCACTCTGAGCAGAAACGCTGCTTTTACAGACTAGGAAATGCAGCTCACGACTCGCAACCAAAACGCTGCTGGAGCCTTGGGCTTAATTTGGATTTGAGCAGTGCAGCCTTCAGGAATCTTTTTTTTTTTCAGTCTTGACAAAAATAAACAGATTTCAGTGAAGTAAGGTACACTTGGCTTTTTGTTCCTCAGTTAAGTTTTTCTTTTTGCTTTAGGACTGCGTAAGGTTTCCTTGATTATGTGAATTTGAGCCCACAGTTCTTTAATGGCCGTGGGTATTTACAGGAATACTGAGTCAGTGAAGGCTGAAGCTTTAGTGCTGGGGTTGTGGAACACTGGATACCAACCCTTGGAGCGCTGGCACAGCCCCCTGGGGACCCATCTCCCAGCACTAAGGCAGTGTCTGCCCTGGAGGTGCTGTGCCCCTCGGGGGTTGGAGCCTCTGGGTGCCCCCAGACTCCCGAGGCTTTGTGCCCTGCCCATTCCAGGGAGCACATCCTGACCTGCTGGAGGGTCCTGCAGGCGAGGGGGGCACTGGCAGGGATCGTGCCCATGCACATGTCCTGCTGCTTCCCAGGCTGTGGTGCTGTGCCCTGCCAGGGCTGTGTTCCCCGGGCTCTCCCCGCGGGCACTGCCCGCTCCGCGCTCCCCGTGCCGCTCCCGCCCGAGCTGCCAACCTGCCCCCTGCCCCAAGATCCCGGTTCACGTGAACAGAGGGGGAGCTTGTCTTAAAGCCTCTGCCACGCTGTTCCTTGAGGTCCAAAATCCCCTGTGAGCAATACAGTGTCCCCCTGGTCTGCCCTGGCAGGTGGCTTTGCTGCCGCTCTCGCATCCAAGCTGGAATCTCTCACGGAAGGAGGGACTGGGTGTGCCGTGGCTGTGCCCAGTCCCAGGTCTGAGCACCCCTGTGGCCCTCACAGCAGTATGTTCTGGATTTTGCCATTGTAAATGGGTCTAATGTGACATGACAAGACCACAAAAATTGGATGTAAATTTACATTTTTGAATATACTGCTTGTTGTTTCACATGATACATTAGGGTATGCAGCTCCTTTTTGTAGTTTTTATTTTTACTATTTAAGTTTGGAAATGATGCCAAATTTTTGTATTTCTTTAATCAATGTGTTCTCTTCAGTGATATATATTGCATTATATATTGATGTGTATATCAATATATACTGATATGTATTACACTTACACATGCAAACACGTTCAACGGGGGTGGAAATTCCCAGCCTTCGCTACTCTATAGCCTCTGCAGAGAGATCCCAAGCAGTGATATCTTGGTGTTGTGATGTACAGAAATGGAGAAGAGTATTAAACCATATTTAAGAATATAGTATGGACTCCTAATTTATTTTCTGTAGTCCAGTAACCTCCTGCTTTTTACTTTCAGCTCGGTGCCAGCTTCAGGTCTGTGCTGGAGTTTGGAGGCAGCTCTTTCACAGCTGGGCTTGTGTTTCTCTTCAGGGCTGGGGACAGTTCTGGGCCCCTCAGGCAAGAGAGACACTGAGGGGCTGGAGCATGTCCAGAGAAGGGAATGGAGCTGGGAAGGGGCTGGAGCAGCAGAAGGGGCTGAGGGAGCTGGGGGGGCTCAGCCTGGAGAAAAGGAGGCTCAGGGGGGACCTTCTCTCTCTCTCTGCAATCCCTGACAGGAGGGGGGGCTGGGGGGGGACAGGGATCGGGCTCTGCTCCAGGAACAGGGACAGGAGGAGAGGGAATGGCCTCAAGATGGGCCAGGGCAGGGGCAGGGGGGACACCAGGAGGTGTTTCTCCCTGGAAAGGGTGGTCAGGCATTGGAAGGGGCTGCCCAGGGAGGTTTGGGGTGCCCAAGGCAGGACTGGCAGTGGCACTCAGTGCTCTGGGCTGGGGGACAAGGTGGGCATTGGGCACAGGGTGGGCTCTGTGGGCTGGGAGGGCTTTGCCAAGGTGGGCATTGGGCACAGGGTGGGCTCCATGGGCTGGGAGGGCTTTGCCAAGGTGGGCATCGGGCACAGGGTGGGCTCCATGGGCTGGGAGGTCTTTGCCAAGGTGGGCATTGGGCACAGGGTGGGCTCCAGGGGCTGGGAGGGCTTTGCCAGCCTCAATGATTCTGAGTCTGTCCAGCACACTCAGTTTCTTTTTAAGCTGTAGATTAAAACTGAGACTTCAGAGGCACAGAATCAACTGGCTTGGAAAAGACCTCTGAGACCAAGTCCAGCCTACAATTGATCCCCATCATGTCAAACAGAGCAGAGCACTGAGTGCCACATCCACCTCCAGCATTTGTTTGAGGATGGGAGGGAAAAATCCAACAACCCATGTCCAGAGGCAGTTGTGCTGTGAGAATTACCTGAGGTGATCTGAACACCTGAGGTGGGTGAAGGACACTCTGCTGGTGCAGAAACCTGCTCTTACTATTCCAGTCACAGAACACATGGACTTTTTTTCCAGAAGCCTTCCCTGCTCTGCCTCCTGGTGTGAGCCAAACCCAGACACACCATTCCTGCTCTGGCAGCCTGAACTGCTGCCTCTGGTTTCTCTCTGACCAAGCTCAAGGTATCCATGGCTGTCCAGAGAGCACCTGCCTCCTGCCCAGCTGGGAAGGCAATCTGGAAAAGGCATCATTAGCATCAGGAATTTGAAGGGATGCTTGAATTTTCCTCCTGGCTGGTGTTGCTCAGCTGAGATGCTCTGGCTGAGGCTGAGCATTCACCCTCTCCTGCTGCCCCAGAACAGCAGGATCCTGGTGTGAGGCTCTGCCTGTTGCTGTCACACAGAGGCTGGTGCAGCAGGAGTTGTTCTGGGAGCTGAGACTCCCCTTTTTGTAGTCCCTGCCCCTCACAGCCCTTGATCTGCAGCCAGGAGGGCCTGGGCTCACTGTCCTGGGGTCTCCAGGTACCCAAGTTTTGGAGATGGGACGTTTCTGCTGGAGCAGAAAGAAAAATGATGCACAAATCTCACTCTGTGACCCAAGCACAGAAAAGTGATGGCCACTCAGCTTGTGGTGCAGGTCAAAGCATCGAGCTGAGGTCAGCACCAAATGAAAAATATAAAAACAATCCCATCAGTTGGCACAGCTGTGGGAGAAGCTGCTGCTGCTGCTGCTGCAGGAAACTGCCCACCTGTCTCCCCAGCTGGTGTAACCAGGTATGTGGATGTGTTGTTAAAAAAACCCCAAATATTTCTCATTCCACCCTTTAGTGGCAGCACCAGCAAGCCTGGTTTCTGCTTTCCAGCTTTGCATTCCAAGGGAAAAGGAGAAGTGAGGCCTGGCTGCTGGGCAGGGATGCCCAGAGCTGCCTCCTTCTGTGGCACAAGATGCTCCACACCAGACTTGCTTGGAAGCTGCTGCTCCCTCTGCACTTGGCTGGTTCTCCTGTCTCTTCCCCTTCACGTTTCAGTGAGAAAACACAAATGGGTCTCATTGGTCACGTACAGTGGGTGCCCTGGGTGAGGCTGGGACCCTCCAGCTGCACCTGGAGCTCTCCCAAAGCCACCTCACCCTGGCACAGAAGGATGAGGCCCCTGGAGAGAGATGTGGTGAAACTTTTTCCTTACTGCTGCCAAGACCCAGTTGCTGGGTCCCTTTCACCTTCAGGAAACAGTCCTGTTGCAGCCTGGATGTTGTTCCCGTTGCACTCAGGTTGTTTCCTGGCTTAAAGTGCTGATTTCCAGCCTTTTATTGCAGTGGATCAGGTGTGTTCTTCCTGCTGTGGAAAGGTGAGCATCAGCCTTGCAGTGCTCCCATCTGGGAGCCTCCACTGCCTCCAAGCACTTGGGATTGGGAAGGGAGTTTGGCGGGGGCAGGTCTGGGCACTCCCAGCCCTGAACTGGGGGCTGCAGGTGTGGGTTGGGAGCCAGGCAGGATGGAGGGCTTTCCACCCACCCCCCTGCTGGACCATGGCCTGGGAGATCCCTGGAAGGGATCTGGGCTTGGTTAGTTGGAACTGAGAGAGTAAATGCAGTGTCACTGCGGGATGTCACGTGGAGCTGCTGCTGTGCCTCTCAGAGGGTCCAGAGCACACCCCGGGGTCCCATGGCCACTTTGGCCACCCCAGCCCCCTGCAGCGCTCCAGGCTGGGCACAGAGTGGCTGGAGAGCAGCCAGGCAGAGGGACCTGGGGGGACTGAGGGACAGGAAGCTCAACAGGAGCCAACAGTGTGCCCAGGTGGCCAAGAAGGCCAATGGGATCCTGGCCTGGATCCAAACTAGCGTGGCCAGCAGGCCCAGGGCAGTGACCCTTCCCCTGGACTCTGCCTTGGGGAGGCCACACCTTGAGTGTTGTGTTCAGTTCTGGGCCCCTCAGTTGAGGCAAGAGATTGAGGGGCTGGAGCGGGGCCAGAGAAGAGCAACGAGGCTGGAGAAGGGACTGGAGCACAAGTGCTGTGGGGAGAGGCTGAGGGAGCTGGGGGTGTTCAGCCTGGAGAAGAGGAGGCTCAGAGGTGACCTCAGCACTGTCTGGAACTGCCTGAAGGGAAGTTGTGGCCAGGTGGGGGTTGGTCTCTTCTCCCAGGCACTCAGCAATAGGACAAGGGGGCACGATGGGCTCAAGCTCTGCCAGGGGAAATTGAAGATCAGAAAAAAATTCTTTGCAGAGAGAGTGCTCAGGCATTGGAATGGGCTGCCCAGAGAGGGGGTGGATTCCCCATCCCTGGAGGTTTTTAAAGTGAGCTTGGCCGTGGCACTGAGTGCCATGATCTGGTAAAGGGACTGGAGTTGGCCCAAGGGTTGGACTTGATGATCTCGGAGGTCTTTTCCAACCCAATCCATTCTGTGATTCTGTGATTCTATGGTTGTGGCACTGAGTGAGAATCCACCATGTCTTGATCCAACCACGTCTTGATCCAACCCCACTGTGATCACCAGCCCAGGGCACTCTGTGCCCTGGGCTGGTGATCACAGTGGGGTTGGATTAAGGGTTGGACTTGCTGATCTCGGAGGTCTTTTCCAACCCAATCCATTCTATGATTCTATCCCGGTGTCACAGCTGGGCTTGGCCTGGCACTGCCAGCAGCCCCTGCTGCTGCCTGGGGGCTTTTGTTTCCTCCCACCAAGGGGCTTCAGCTCTTCTGAATGTTTGTACTGCAGTTGCCTCACACCCTCAGCGATGCCCACTCGTGTTTGTTGTGTGGTTTGTTGTGTGAGTCCCCCCTGCTCCCACTGCCCTCCCTGTCCGGTGTTACTGCTCGGTGTGCTCAGACCCTCTGACAGTGCTCTTTTGGAGCACCCCTTTTTGTCTGGCTGTAATTAAAGCCAGGATTTGCTCTTCCTCCGCTGTTATTTCTGGAGCTGGAGCCTGTGCTGCTGTTGCTCAGGGCTGCCAGTGCCATTGTCCTGGGCAGCACTGGGAGGCAGCTCCGGAATCTCACTCCGTTATTTTTAGTCAGTGCTGAAAAATTGCACTTCAAACACTTTTGAATGTTTGTCAGGGCTTAAATAAATCAAAGGGCAAATCCTGGCCTCTTGCTAATGAGGGAGGAGACAAGGGGGTGACCTCGAGCTGCTGTGGAGGCTGAGCTGGGGAAGGGGTAAAGTTGGGGATGAGAGAGACCCAGCTCTGCCCAGCCTGTCTGGGAAGGGGCTCTGAGGGGCTGGCACATCCCAGCTCTGCCCAGCCTGGCTGGGAAGGGGCTCTGAGGGGCTGGCACATCCCAGCTCTGCCCAGCCTGGCTGGGAAGGGGCTCTGAGGGGCTGGCACATCCCAGCTCTGCCCAGCCTGGCTGGGAAGGGGCTCTGAGGGGCTGGCACATCCCAGCTCTGCCCAGCCTGGCTGGGAAGGGGCTCTGAGGGGCCGGCACATCCCAGCTCTGCCCAGCCTGGCTGGGAAGGGGCTCTGAGGGGCTGGCACATCCCAGCTCTGCCCAGCCTGGCTGGGAAGGGGCTCTGAGGGGCTGGCACATCCCAGCTCTGCCCAGCCTGGCTGGGAAGGGGCTCTGAGGGGCTGACACATCCCAGCTCTGCCCAGCCTGGCTGGGAAGGGGCTCTGAGGGGCTGGCACATCCCAGCTCTGCCCAGCCTGGCTGGGAAGGGACTCTGAGGGGCTGGCACATCCCAGCTCTGCCCAGCCTGGCTGGGAAGGGGCTCTGAGGGGCTGGCACATCCCAGCTCTACCCAGCCTGGCTGGGAAGGGGCCCTGAGGGGCTGGCACATCCCAGCTCTGCCCAGCCTGGCTGGGAAGGGGCCCTGAGGGGCTGGCACATCCCAGCTCTGCCCAGCCTGGCTGGGAAGGGACTCTGAGGGGCTGGCACATCCCAGCTCTCCCACAGCCACAGGGCTGTCCTGCCCTGGGCAGGTGTTCATGGCCACTGCTGTGGTGGGGTGACTCCTGGCTCCCTGCTCTTCTCACTGTGCCCCTTTCAGGTCTCCCCCTCTTCCCTCTGCCTCCCTGGGACTCCCCCTTGGCTCTGCCCTGGCTGTGGCTCCCTGGATGTGCTGTGTGTGCAGCTCTGCTCTCCCCAGAGCCACCTCAGTGCCACCCTGGGTGTAGCAGCTCTTGGACAGCCAGGACCCAGAGCCAGGAGCTCCTGAAGGAATCTGTAAGTCCTGGTGCCTGAATGCCAAAGTGTTGGACCCTTCCCTTCAACCCTGACCACCTCTGGAGCCCTTAAGGCAGATCCAATTTCTAACCCAGGTAAGAGGATGCTGAGGGGGACACTGGGCATTGCCAGGCTGTGCTGCAGCTGGGAAGGCTCAGTGGGCTCCAGGACAGCCTGACAGGGGGAAATGGTGCCAGGAGAAACAAGGGATGGTGATGGTTCTGTGCCCTGGGGACAGCCCAGCTCACCCCATGCCCTGTCCCTGTCCCCAAACCCCCAGGCACAGGGCTGAGGGAGGTCCCAGCCCATGAAGCCTCAAACCCTGCCCAGGGCTGGTGGTTTCCCTCACAGCACAGTGTTCACACAGGCACTGGCAGCTCTCCTGGCTGCTCCCCTGGGGCTCTGCCCCTTCCTGGGGTTTGCCTGGGTTTGGAGCTGGAAGGGAATGTGGGACCCTGAGCTGTGCTGGGGAGGAGCACCAGGGGAGGCTGCAGGGAGAGGAGGTTCCCGAGGCTCACAAACCCCCTCTGCTCCTCCCACTCCTTTCCTGGGCCCCTGCTGCAATTCAGGAGAAAGGCCCCTCAGTGCTCTCCTGCCACTGCCCACGCTGCTCCTGGGGGTTTCCAGGGATGCTCAGGCATGGACAGCCACACTGAGCCCCTCACCAGCTCAGCTGGCCCAAGGGGGTTTATCCCTTGGAGCTGGTGAGAGGAGCTGCCCTTGCCACGTGTGTGCCCTCGAGCTTGTGCCCTCCCATGAGCACTTCCCCCCGTGTGCAGCCACACAAAAGCTCCATCACGTCTCCTCTCCATCTTTCCTTCTCCAGACCAAACAAACCAGCCCCTGGGACTTCCCCAGGGATCAGGACCCTGCCCACACTCCTGCTCCAGCCCTTCCTGCTGCCAAGGGCCAGGAGCAGCCCCTGGCCAAGGCACAGGGCACAGCTGGGGCTCCTCAGCCATGGGGGTTTGGGGGGCTTTGGGGGCACAGGAGGGCATTGACCTGGGGGATGTCAGAGGACAGACCTTGGGTGATGCCCAGGGGAGGTTCTGCATTGTCATGTCTAAATTCGCCCCAAAGAGCAGAGAAGTTTGTTATCTGAGGACAGAGGAGATGGAGGTGGGAGACTTGCCTGGAAGGTCAAAGTGAGTGAAAAAGCTGTTTTCCAGTGAGGAAAATGGAAACTGTAGAGAAATTAAGAGGCAGAAGAGACGAGGGAGTGCTGGCTGGGCTCCACTGCTGGAGCTGGATGCCATCCCTCAGGAACACTTTGACTGGCCACAGATGTGTCCAGAGGTGGAGACACCACTCAGGGGTCCCAGCTGTGGCTGGGGGGGGGGGGGTCCCAGCAGTGGTGGTGGGTCCCAGCTGTGGCTGAGGGGTCCCAGCTGTGGTTGGGGATCCCAGCTGTGGTTGGGGATTCCAGCTGTGGTTAGGGGATCCCAGCTGTGGGTTGGGGGTACCAGCTGTGGTTGGGGGGTTCCAGCTGTGGTGGTGGGTTCCAGCTGTGTTGGGGGGTCCCAGCTGTGGTGGTGGGTTCCAGCTGTGTTGGGGGGTCCCAGCTGTGGCTGAGGGGTCCCAGCTGTGTTGGGGGTTCCCAGCTGTGGTTGGGGGTTCCAGCTGTGGTTGGGGGTCCCAGCTGTGTTGGGGGGTCCCAGCTGTGGTTGGGGGTCCCAGCTGTGTTGGGGGTTCCCAGCTGTGTTGAGGGGTCCCAGCTGTGGTTGGGGGATCCCTGCTGTGGTTGGGGGGGTTCCAGCTGTGTTGGGGGGGGGTCCCAGCTGTGGTGGTGTGTCCCAGCTGTGGCTGAGGGGTCCCAGCTGTGTTGGGGGGTCCCAGCTGTGGTTGGGGGTTCCAGCTGTGGTTGGGGGGTCCCAGCTGTGCTCCTGCTTGCTGCTGGTGCCTGGCTGAGATGGAGGTGTCTCCTTCCTGCATCCATTGCTTTATCCAGCTGCTGTGGTGCCTCCACCCAGGCACAGGGATGGGACCTCCAGTCCCTGGCACTGGGTATTTGCTGGGTCTCAGCCCCCCAGCACAGCACGTGGCTCCCTCAGTTCCAGGATCTTCCTCTGGGCTGAGCCTGGGCAGTGTCCAGAGCCTGGAGCTGTTCAGGCCATGAGGGTCACCCCCACTGGAGTGTCCCAATTGTGGCCTCTCAGAGCCTGAAGGAGCGGCCAGAAGGGAGAGAGACCATTTCCAATGGCCTGGAGTGACAGGACAAGGGGAATGGTTTCCCACTGCCAGAGGGCAGGGTGAGATGGGATATTAGGAAGGAATTCTTCCCTGTGAGGGTGGACAGGCCCTGGCACAGGATGCCCAGAGAAGCTGTGGCTTCCCCATCCCTGGGAGTGTCCAAGGTCAGGTTGGACAGAGCTTGGAGCACCCTGGGCTGGTGGGAGGTGTCCCTGCCCATGGCAGGGGTGGAATGGGATGAGCTTTAAGGTCCCTCTTAGTCCAGGCCATTCTTGCTGAGCTGCACATCCTCTCCCTCTGTGGCACAGACCCGTGAGCTCTTGGAGAGACCAGTAATTCAAAGCTGACACTCTCCAAACTCTTCCCACCTTGTAAATACCCTTCTGAATTCTATGAGCTGATGGTTTTTTGTAGTTTTCATATGACAGGCATTTTTAGGCCATATTCAAGACCAAGTCCAAGTACCAGGGATTATCTTTATATTACTGCCTTTCCCTGCCTGTGTGTGCAAAGAGCAACTGGTGCTGTTTTCTTACATCTGGGAGAGGGGTACTGATTTTGGGGGAGCCCTGAGGAGCAGGGGCTGTGAGCAGGGGACAGGAGGGTCTGTGGGAAGGGAAGGGGTGATCCTGTGGGGTCCAGATGTTAATCCACACTTTGGAACATGATCTTTGGCCTCTCTCATCTTTAGAGCACGAAATCGTGTCCTGCTGCATCCCATGGCAGTGTCAGCTGTGTGGAAGCTGCAGCCCTGACTCATGAAACAGGCACTGCAGCTGCAGCCTCTCACTGCCCACACCTCCCTTCCTTACCTCCCAATCCCTGTCCAGGGAACAAAGCCTCAGGAAAGAAAAATTGGGGTGCTGGATCCCATCCTTGGGAGTGTGGGTCGAGATCATGTGCTCCATCACCCCACAGCAGCAGTGCCAGGAGTCCTGTGCCCATGTCCTTTTGGAAGCAGCCCTGGCACCACCCCAGGACACCATGAACCTGCTCATGAATTTTTTCCAGATTTTAAAAACCCCATCAAACCCTGTGTCAACTCCTTTTGGCTACAAAATACTTATTTGAAGGAAGAATAAATGTTTTCATGCTCCAAGTGCAGCCATCCCTGCCCTAACAAGAATGTTTATTTATATCTTACTCCTACCAGCTGGAAGTTCAATGATTATTCTTCCAGCAGGAGCATTTGGAATGTTTCTGCCCTTGCATTTCTAGTGCTCTCACTCGTTCCTGGCCATTGAACAACCCCTGATCCTTGTCCAAACAGCCAAACAAACATTGCAGGGTCCAGGATGAGGGTTTTAGAGGCCAGACTGTGTCAGGCTGGGGATTTCAGGACAGTATCTGAAATCTGGGAAAGGGATACCCAGAGAGCTGCTGGAGGACTGGAGCAGCTGACTCCCACCAGCTCCAGAGCAAGTCCCAGAGACTGTCCCTTTGTCACTGCCTGGCTCTTATTTTAGCTCGTTTTTACCTGCCCAGCCTGGATCAGCAGCAGGTGTTTAACATCCCAAGGCAGCCCTGGAGGCTGGGCCAACCTGCCAGGGTAACTCCCACCTGCCTGGGCTGTCTGAGGCCTCAAAAAATCGCAGGAAGTGGACACAGGGTTAGAAACAGTTCACTTTATTATCCAGAAAAGATGTGGTGAGGCAAACCCAGATGGTGTCACTCCCAGTATCCTGCCCAGGGGTGCTGTAGGGCTGGTCTGTGCCAGTGTGGGATGGGGCTTGGAGGGGATCAGGGAGCAAACCCTTCCATGGCAAATGACCAGAGAAACATGGACTGGAAATGTTGCCAAGGTGCAGCAGGGTCAGCCCAAGGTGCAGGTTTGGGTCAGGGCTGCCCCCTGGGCATCCCCAGGCATGGGGACACGGAGCTCTCAGGGCACTGCTGGCCCTGCCACCACTGCAGGAGCTTTCCAGGGTTCTTTGAAAAACCTGCTGACTGTTGCCTGATACCGTGAGGATGACACACCCTCAGTGAATTCTTGCCCTGTTGCACAGCCATGGAGATATCTCCGGGTGGTGGCGCCGGGACTTTCCCTCTTGCACTCCCCCCATCCTCATCCTCACAGAAAACTGGCAGAGCGAGTTCTCTGGGGCTGGAACTGCCCCACGCCGGGTGTGAGTGAGCTCCTCATTAGCACTAATTGCCAGCCTTGTCCCTGCTGTGCAGATGTGGCACAGCCCTGTCCCACACTGGGGAGGAGCCCCTGGTACAGCCTTGGCTCAGTGGGGCACACCCAGAGACTGCTCCAAATCCCTGCAGCCTGTGGGCCACAGAGCCACGGGGATGTCCTGCTGGAGTCACAGACTGATGGAATCACTGAGGCTGGCAAAGTCCTCCCAGCCCATGGAGCCCACCCTGTGCCCGATGCCCACCTTGGCAAAGCCCTCCCAGCCCCTGGAGCCCACCCTGTGCCCGATGCCCACCTTGGCAAAGCCCTCCCAGCCCATGGAGCCCACCCTGTGCCCAATGCCCACCTTTGCAAAGCCCTCCCAGCCCCTGGAGCCCACCCTGTGCCCAATGCCCACCTTGGCAAAGCCCTCCCAGCCCATGGAGCCCATCCTGTTCCTGATGCCCACCTTGTCCCCCAGCCCAGAGCACTGAGTGCCATGGCCAGTCCTGCCTTGGGCACCTCCAGGGCTGGGCACTCCAAACCTCCCTGGGCAGTCTCTGCCAGTGCCTGACCACCCTTTCCATGGGTGGTCAGGCTGCTGTCCTGCTGCTGTCCCACCTGCCCCTGCCCTGGTCCAGCCTGAGGCCGTGCCTTCTCCTCCTGTCCCTGTTCCTGGAGCAGAGCCCAACCCACCCCTGGCTCCCCCCTCCTGTCAGGGTTTGCAGAGAGGGAGAAGGTCCCCCCTGAGCCTCCTTTTCTCCAGGCTTAGCCCCCCCACCTCCCTCAGCCCCTCCTGGCTCTCTGTCAGTGAGTTTGCATTTCAGAATAAATTCATCAAGACCCTGGTTTTTCATCCATCTTATTAGACCTTGGATATGTCACTCAGCCCTCAGGATGTCTTATATTGTGAGTTACTCAGAAAGAATTTACATTTACAGATCCAGGGATCTCTTGCTTTCCTTGGTGTTCCATGCTAAAGCCAAAACATTGGATTTTTTATAATGCTTTGCTTAATTAATTTCAACATTTTTCTCTTTCTCTCACACCATTGAATTGTTTTTACCACCATTAGAAGCAGACTCCAGGAACTCCATTTCCAGCTGGCATCTGCCCCAGAGTGAGCCCCACGGCTGCAGCTCCAACGTCCCTCCCAATGTCACCACCAGGATGTGACCATGGAGTTACCCTTTCTGCCAAGAAATGGAAGATTTTTTCCCCCTTTTTATCCTTTTTTCCTCTTTTTCGTGTTTTCCTCATTTCCCATGCCCTGGCAATCCTTTCCATGGTCAGAACACCAACCTGGCAGTCCTTTGGAAAGCACCAAGAGCATCGTGCTGGTCAGCAAATCCCTGCCCTGGGTATATTTAGACTGAGACATGCTGATTTTTTCCTTTGGTGTCACAAACAAATCTCTGCTGCCTTGGGTGATGTCCAGAGTGAGCAGGGAGAGCAGGAGGAGGCTGGATTGTGTCCCACCTCAGCCTTGGGGACACCTCTGGGAGGTTTCTGAGGAGGAGTTACACAATGCCCATGGTTTGACCTGCATGTCCTTTGTTGCAGGTCAGGATGTGAAGGTGGCAAGGATGCAGCTCAGCTGCCAGCCTGGTGCCAGGGCTGACAGGAGAAGCCCTGGGCTGCTTTTTTCCCTGGAAATGGAGTGTGTGCAGTGAGGGTCAGCAGTGCTCACACAGCCCCAGCTGCATGGGGGTGTTGGGGCTTCATGGCATGTTTGGAGCTGGTTTTGTGCAGGAGGGTGTCAATGGGGCAGCATTGGGGGCACATCAAAGGAGCCCCCCCAACCTGGAGCAGCAGCAGCAGCTGTTTGCTGGGGAGGGAGATTTCAGCTCCTGCTTTACCTTTCAAATGCTACAAAGATTGCTTAGAGCTCCTGCTAAGCGTTGTGCTGAGCAGTTTGGAAGGGATGAAAGGCACTTCTGCAGACACCAGTGTCCTGGAGGCAGGTGTGCTGTCAGTGAGGAAGGGCTTTGCACCGTTCCCATTTGTCCATCCTCCATCTCTCCACCATTTGGCAGAGACTGAGACAGGTAAGGCAAAGAAGTGCTTAGCAGGAAGCTGTGGTGTGTTTCCATGGCCAGCCCCAGTGCTGTGCTGTCACACCCTGCTGCTCTTCACGACAGTTTTGGTTCCAGTTTCCAGTGCCTGCTGCTGCATTTGGTCCCTGCTGTCACCTGCTGGCAGCCTGTGTGTCCCTGGTCCCCAGAGCACCCGAGTGTGCCCCATCCTGCCCTGGCCCTGGGTGCTCTGGGGGGGCACTGCATTTGCCAGCAGCACACAGACCCTAAAGCCTGAAAATGCTGCTCCTTGCCAAGGGCTGAGGTTCACTAGATGCAAATGCCACCACCTGAGCCAGCTGTTTCCATGTCTCCTTCCAGTATGGCACAGTTTTACAGGCCTTTGTGTCCCTCCCTGTCTTGTCTCCATCTCACCTGGACTGGAGGATTTCTCTGTCAAGGAGCGTGGGTTGTTTTGCAGGTGCTGTGCCTGCTGGCAGTGGCCATGGGGTCAGTCATCCCATTTCAGTGCATCCTTGGGGATTCATCTCATCCAGAGCTGACTTGCTGAGCAGCTGGAGGAGCAAAGCTGGCAGAAACAGGACCCTGCTCAAGGGCACAGACAGGACAGCCTGAGCCAGCAGTGCCAGCAAGGGCAGGCCTGAGGCTGGGACTTCTGAAATAAAACTGGTTATTAAATGGACAGCACAGTGTGCTTGTGATTCAGCATGTCACAGAATCCCAGACTGGCTGGGGTGGGAAGGGATGTAGAGATCACCTCATTCCACCCCTGCCACGGGCAGGGACACCTCCCACCAGCCCAGGGTGCTCCAAGCCCTGTCCAACCTGGCCTTGGACACTCCCAGGGATGGGGCAGCCACAGCTGCTCTGGGCACCTGTGCCAGGGCCTGCCCACCCTCACAGGGAAGGGTTTCTTTTCCACATTGTCACCACTGAGTCCCAGGTGGTGGCATCTCCTCCCTGTCACCCCAAGGGCTGGGCAGGAGCTCGGGGAGGAAGGTGTCTGCTTTCCCAAGGCACCATCCAGTGCTGCAGCTTTGGTGTTTGTGACAGGCATTTTGGGCTGAGCCAGTGGTGCCCAGCTCTGCCGAGGCAGGATGGGTCAGGGGTGCTGGCACATCCCGCAGCCACAGCTACAAACCACCCAAAGGCTCATCCTGCAGGAAAATGGGATGCCCACAGCCCCAGTGCCAGTGGTGCTGAGCAGGCTCCTGGCACTGCCCCAGTCCCTCCCGGGGCTTTCTCAGCTTCACTCAGGTGGACACAGCCCTCGGTGTGGCACTAATTCCCTCTCTCGGTGAGCCAGGAGGATCCCAGAGCCCTTCCCTGGGCACAGGTCGGACCTAAGGGAGGGATTCTCCAGGACTGGCTGCTGGAAGGTGTCAGTCTCCCTGTGCTGTCCAGGCACAGCAGCAGGAGGATGAAATCCAACCAGCCCCTGGTTCCTTAGTGGGCAATTCCAACTGCCTGGGACAGAATGAAGTTACCGAGAACAGGAAAACATCATCTACTTAAATCCGTGTATTTGCCGCGGCTGAGGCAGGTAAAGCCACCCTGACACCATCAGGTCTGGGAAGCTGAGCAGGGTCACCCGGTTAGCACTTGGATGGGAGACCTCCTGGGAATACCGACCGGGGGCTGCAGGTTCTGATCCCGAGGACTTCCCTGTCACCGTCCAAGGTCATTTAGGGGCAAAGGGTGGGGCCAGTTTCGCACGCTGTGCCCCACCTGAAACATCCACCGTGGGCTCCAAGGACACTCCCACGTGGGTACAGCCCTGCCCAAATCTGGGTACAGCCCTGCCCAAATCCAGGCTCCAAGGACACTCCCACGTGGGTACAGCCCTGCCCAAATCCAGGCTCCAAGGACACTCCCACGTGGGTACAGCCCCTCCCAAAAATCCGCGGCAGGTGTGACAGCACGAGGTGGGCACTGGAGCAGGACAAAGTGGAGTCAGGGAATGCCAGTTTGGGCTGGAACGGACCTCACACCCATCCAGTGCCACCCCCTGCCATGGGCAGGGACACCTTCCACCAGCCCAGGCTGCTCCAAGCCCCGTCCGACCTGGCCTGGGACACCCCGGGAATGGGGGACACCCCGGGAATGGGGGACACCCCCGACAATGCGGTGCCCCCCCCGTGCCATGTGGTGCCGCTGCCGGGAATGGGGGACACCTCTGGGAATGGGGACACCCCGACGGTGCGGTGCCAACCCCGGGAATGGGGGACACTCCCGGGAATGGGGGACACCCCTGGGAATGGGGACACCCCAACGGTGCGGTGCCAACCCCGGGAATGGGGGACACTCCCAGGAATGGGGGACACTCCCGGGAATGGGGGACATTCCCGCCTCCCCCATGCGCTCCTGGGGCCTCCCCGGGGGCGTGGCCTGTGCAGGGGGCGTGGCCTTTCCCGGCGCGCGCCCCGCCCCGGCGCCTCCATCGCGCGCGCCGTGACGTCGCGGGGGGCACGCAGCGCGCGCGTGCGTGTGCGCGTGTGCGCGTGCGCGCGGCGGGGCCTGGCGGGCGCGGGGCGGCGGCGGCGGCGGGGCCGGGCCGGGCCGGGCGGAGCGGGCAGCGCGGCCGCCGCGATGGAGCCCGACTCGGTCATCGAGGACAAGACCATCGAGCTCATGGTGAGTCAGCCCCGCCGCTCGCGCGGACCCTCCCGCGCCCCGCTCGCCCCAGGCCCCGCCGGCGCGCTCGGCCCGCGGGGCCCGCCCCGCCAGCCACGGGCCCGGCCCGGCCCGGCACATCCCCGGGTCCTGCGGGGGAGGCACGGACAGCTCAGACCCGCGGGGGGCGCCCCGGGCCGGGGGTCCCGCCCCGCACTGACCGGAGCGCCCCGGGCCGGGGGTCCCGGTCCCGCCGTCCCCGAGCCCGGCCGGGGCAGCGCCGCTGCGGCACACACGGAATTGCCTAACGAGGCCTAATTGGGGTATTGGT
The DNA here is from genome assembly GCF_047495875.1 of Pithys albifrons albifrons. Taxonomy (NCBI): domain Eukaryota; kingdom Metazoa; phylum Chordata; class Aves; order Passeriformes; family Thamnophilidae; genus Pithys; species Pithys albifrons. The sequence continues at coordinate 1,746,705 of NC_092472.1, read as the reverse complement.
TATGCCCCTAATTAACGCTTACGCCGCTAAATTCGCTCCAGTGGAGCGGCGGCCAGATGGGAGCAGTGGAAAGAGAAAGGTTTTTTTAATATAAGCAAATTAGATCTCTTTAGCCAAATATTAGGGGCCTCTCGTTTAACTGCCTTTGGGCATGAATTAAATTCAGTTAGGAGCTGGGAGAGAATAATAATCAGGAAATATCTTCTAATTTATTTGTCATAAGCGTAATTGCTTTTTGTCCTAAGCATCATTTGCTGTCGTGTACGAGGTTTGATGCAGCTCTGCAGAACTGAGAGGCAGAACGCAAATAATTTGCTGTTCAGACGCTCTGCAGGTGAGGTGGGTTCGGTGGAGACATGGAATGGGTGCTGTGGCCAGTGGGATCCCTGCTGAGTTACCTGACCTGCACAATAAGAACTTTCTTGAAATGTGTCACCTGGTCAAAAAGCAGTAACAAAATAAAAAAGAACAAGGGGAAAACTAAACCCCCTTTGAGTTTCCTTCATTATTTTTACTGCTCACTGTCCCTGGGGAGCCCCTGCCCTGGTCCCTGCAGGTCCCTGGGGCACAGCAGGGCCAGCGGTGCCCTGCAAGGCTGGGCCAGCCCTGTGGGATCCCTCACAGCACCAGCTCCTCCAGGAAGATGCCTGTGGAATTCCCGAGGGGAAGAGGAGGTTCTGGAAGGTTTCCCCGCCCCGGAGCAGCGGGTCTCTGACCCCCCTTCCCTGGGGGTTGTGTGAGGTGCTCACAAAGCGTTTGGGCTGCAGGGTTTGGCTCCCTCACCTTTCTTATTTTGTAAGTGCTCCCGTTTTAGTCTCTCCTGTTTGGGGCCAGGTTGTAGCAGGAGGAGCAAACAGAACTTTTGCTGGCAATTGTTGTACCCTCCATTTACAGCTGGAGCTGAGAAATGTGCTAATTGTGCAGATCTCCCTGGGGTTGGTAAGAGCTTCATTATGTAGTAGATTTAAGAAACATTTTTTTCTCTTTCACGAGAAATGAATAAATGTAAAAATTTAGTAAGATGAACAATTCTTTAGTTTCCAGCAGAAAATGGTGATCTGGAAAATGTAGTTGGGAGGTGAATTCAGTATTAACCTTAGTGAGGGCTTGCACAGAAACAGTTGTGTTTGAGTGGAAATGTTGCACTCAGATCATGGAAGATCATTCCTAAATGAACATGTGGAGGTTTTGCCTTCCTGTGTGATGGAGAAGGTTTGTGTAAATCCTCAGAGCAGGATTGTTTGGGCTGTCTCCCATCAGGGATTTCTGTGTGAAATGGCAGCTCTGGTGTTAGTGCTGGTGGGAGACATCCCAAACCAGGGACCATCCCAGCCTGGCACGGTCAGGGGGGTGCTGTTCTTTTAACTTGAGTGTTGTTGCTTACTAAAAGCAGGATGGTTTGTGCCTCTCTGGTACAGGAGGTGGGATTGGTGCTCTCTGGGTGCTCTGGCACTGCCCTGCAGCCCAGGCTGGATCTGTAGGAAATAGAGGAGCAAGTGTGTGATGTGGAACTTCTGAGAAAGCCCAGTGTGATTCGGAGGGGCTGGTAAACAAGAACTGGTGTGTCAACACGTTAATGGCACAGGAGTTTCAGAACACACAGTCCCAGCCCTCAACTCTGCCTGCCCTGCAAAGATCATTTGCATTTATTTAAAGGAAAATCACTCGTGGAAATAATACTCTTCTATTTTTAAAGCTGGAATCTCAGAGAAATATTTTAAGGTTTCAGAGTGACAACTTTGGTTTGCTGTGTGAGGTTTTAGTGAGTGTTCCCAAGTGGCTCTGTCTGAGGGCAGCTGAGGGCTCCCCATGCCCAGTGTCACCAGGCATTGCCAGGCATGGCACGGGGTTGGTGATGCTGTGCCAGGGCTGCCACTGCAGGCCAGCCCAGGCCCTGCTGCCTGCAGGGGGGGGGGGGGGTTGGGAGGGTACCTGGGGCTGACTGGCATGGCTGGGGCAGGCTCACCATGTGTGCTGGGGCAGGCTCACCAGGCTGGCACAGCTGGGGCAGGCTCACCAGGCTCACCACACTGGCACAGCCGGGGCAGGCTCACCAGGCTCACCACACTGGCACAGCCGGGGCAGGCTCACCAGGCTCACCACACTGGCACAGCCGGCGCAGGCTCACCATACTCACCACACTGGCACAGCCGGGGCAGGCTCACCAGGCTCACCACACTGGCACAGCTGGGGCAGGCTCACCAGGCTCACCACACTGGCACAGCCGGGGCAGGCTCACCACACTGGCACAGCCGGGGCAGGCTCACCAGGCTCACCACACTGGCACAGCCGGGGCAGGCTCACCAGGCTCACCACACTGGCACAGCTGGGGCAGGCTCACCAGGCTCACCACACTGGCACAGCTGGGGCAGGCTCACCACACTGGCACAGCCGGGGCAGGCTCACCAGGCTCACCACACTGGCACAGCCGGGGCAGGCTCACCAGGCTCACCACACTGGCACGGCTGGGGCAGGCTCACCATACTCACCACACTGGCACAGCCGGGGCAGGCTCACCATACTCACCACACTGGCACAGCCGGGGCAGGCTCACCATACTCACCACACTGGCACAGCCGGGGCAGGCTCACCATGCTCACCACACTGGCACAGCCGGGGCAGGCTCACCAGGCTCACCACACTGGCACAGCCGGGGCAGGCTCACCATGCTCACCACACTGGCACAGCCGGGGCAGGCTCACCACACTGGCACAGCCGGGGCAGGCTCACCACACTGGCACAGCTGGGGCAGGCTCACCAGGCTCACCACACTGGCACGGCTGGGGCAGGCTCACCAGGCTGGCACGGCTGGGCAGGCTCACCACACTGGCACAGCCGGGGCAGGCTCACCAGGCTCACCACACTGGCACAGCCGGGGCAGGCTCACCAGGCTCACCACACTGGCACAGCTGGGGCAGGCTCACCAGGCTCACCACACCGGCACAGCTGGGGCAGGCTCACCACACTGGCACGGCTGGGGCAGGCTCACCAGGCTCACCACACTGGCACAGCCGGGGCAGGCTCACCAGGCTCACCACACTGGCACAGCTGGGGCAGGCTCACCACACTGGCACAGCTGGGGCAGGCTCACCACACTGGCACGGCTGGGCAGGCTCACCAGGCTCACCACACTGGCACGGCTGGGCAGGCTCACCAGGCTCACCACACTGGCACGGCTGGGGCAGGCTCACCACACTGGCACGGCTGGGCAGGCTCACCAGGCTCACCACACTGGCACGGCTGGGCAGGCTCACCAGGCTCACCACACTGGCACGGCTGGGGCAGGCTCACCACACTGGCACGGCTGGGGCAGGCTCACCAGGCTCACCACACTGGCACGGCTGGGCAGGCTCACCAGGCTCACCACACTGGCATGGCCGGGGCAGGCTCACCAGGCTCACCACACTGGCACAGCCGGGGCAGGCTCACCAGGCTCACCACACTGGCATGGCCGGGGCAGGCTCACCATGTGCTCTGGGCTGGGTCTGGCTTAGTCACCTCCGTGCACAGGGCAGGCTCAGGGAGGGGCTGTGAGGAGCAAGGAAGGAATCCAGAACAGATGGAGGGCCAGCCAGAGTGATTGAAAGGGCTCTTTCTTCCCTGCTTTTGGTTTTCTCAGTGAAATTAGATAATGGTGACCTTTTTGCTCTTTTAAAGAACTAAACTTTTTTCTTTCTTAAGGTGAAGGACCAACAATGCTTTGTGGAATAGGTTTTGTTACCTACAGAGTCCAAGTTGTGTATAAAATGGGTGTTGTTCAGTCCCATCAGCCCTGTGGTTTGCCTTTGATACCTGCTAAAGCCTTGTGTTCTTCATTGTCTCAGGAAGCTTCCCTGTACCACACTTCAGTTTTACCAGGAGCTTTCTAGACAGGGGGTAATTAGCTGCTTAGTTTGTATTAAAGGGGTTGTAAAGGAGTAAATAAATACGACTAAGAATTTTTTTTAAATACAGGTTAAAAAGTTATACATTTATGGGGTAAATTGTGCAGCAGAGGATGTGGATAGTAAAGAAAATAACTGTTGCTGCCAGGCTGTTGTGCCCACCAGAGCTGCATGGGCTGTGTGTGACTCTCCCTCACTGAGCTGCCCTGGGGGCCTGTGCTGCTCTCCAGACACAGCTCCCTGTGCTGGCAGTTGAGTCCAGCACAGCTCTGATCCGTGCTGGGAGCAGGAAAGGGTTGTGGAAAAGCCATGCCTGGGAATGCAGGGGACAAGCACTTGTTCACACTGTGTTATCTTGTCCATCTTGGGCTCATGTATGTGGAAAATAGTCTTCCTACAGTGCCTTCCGTGTCTAGAATGTTTCTCTCTGGCTCTCATAAAAGCATCCAGTGTTTAAGTATCTCTGTAAATAATAAATGAAGGACTACAATTGAGTATCTTGCCAAAAATCTTTCGTTTCTCATGGCAGGGCTTTGATGTGAGCTGAAGGCCTTCAAATCCAAAGGTGTCAGTCTCAGGAGGAAGTGTTTCACCCAGGCCTGCCCTGCAGCAGCTCCTGCTGGAAATCAGTTCCTTGGGTTACTGCAACAGGAGATGGTTGTGCCCCCAAACTATTTAAAGCTTTACAGTGCAAAATAAACCTCAGCATTCTGTTTGGAAACTAAAATACAGCTGCTGGGTGTATCTCAGGAGGGCTGCAGTGGCCTGGCTTTTTTCTTCCCTCTCTCAGTCACTGCAAGCCAAGCAGGCAGTTTGATTTGTGGGAATCTTTTTCCACATGTTCTTAGAGGGATCCTCTGTGACAGAGACAGAGGCAATGATCATCTTTGCAGCTGAAACAAAGGGGGTGCTGTTCTGGCTGAGATGTCACTGGTCCTTAACTGAAGCCTGGGAGAAGCTTGAGAGTTAGTGAGGCTTTGGTAAACCTGCGTGTAACCCAGTTGTGCTTCCTTCAGCAGAGCGACAATCTGGTGGCTTTGCTGTTACTGTTTATTTTTAATCTTCAGTGGCTCTGAATGCCCAGGGCTGGGAACTGTGTGTTGGACATTAAAGTGTGCAGAGTTTCATACCTGGGGGAAAGGCAGTGGCTGGAGCAGAGACAGCTAAAGGGGTCGTGCTTGGAAGGATGTAGGGAAGGCACAGCTTGGTGTGAGCCCTCGGGGCAGGGGCTGTGAGGGCTGTGCTGCTGCAGGCTCAGCGACAGCCCCGTTTCAGAGAGTGCCTCGAGAGGAAGGATGCAAAGCTAAAGAGGAGAGATTGCTGTGACTTTGGCAGTCGTGCAGAAAATGGGAAGGAAGAGCTTAAGAACATGAATTAGGGCACAGCAACTGCATTTGGAGCCAACAGAGTGGTGATGAAATGAGGGAAGTGGACAAAGAATTGTGGAAAGCTGCATCTTTTGGGAAGGGTTAGATGAAGCAATAGACTGATGGGGAAATGGGATGGCAGAGGGAAGGAGGAGACTCAAAAGGGACAGAAGCACGAGGTTTGTGATGAGGGTGGCAGCAGCCATCAGTTCACTCAGGGGAAGGAAAGCTGCAGATGTGCCAGTTTTAGGGAAAACTCTGAAAGTAAGTTGCTTTTGGTTCTTAATAGAAAAGTTAAGTTTCTCAAGGAGAGTAAGCCCTGATGTTTCACCACAGTTCCACTTTTTCAGTCTCATCCGAGGTTTGGAGACGTTTTACCTCACAATGCAGTTCCATTTTCTAACATTACTATGAGTTTTCCAGCCTGTGGCCGGTGCTGACGTGCGGCAGTTCCCCTGCAGCTGGAGCCGTGTGCGGTTCCTGTGTGTGAGCGGTCCCCGGGCCCTGCCCTGCTCGGCAGGGCCTTCCAGCTGCCCCCGTGGGGCGGGACCCCTCTGCAGGAGCGCTGTGGGGGCTCAGCTGCCCTCGGGAGTGCTCTGGGTTGCCCCTTCCAAGGGCTGTGCAGCGTCTCTGCCATCGCCGTGTCCCGCCGTGCCCCCCGGGCTGCGGGGCCCGGAGCGGGGCGGGAGATCCGGGGCACCGATGGGCGTCGGGAGCAGCAGCTCAGCAAAGCAGCCTGCTTGGGAACGCTGCTGGAAGGGCGGATGTACCTGCCCATGTCACCTGTGTGTCCTAAAGCAGCTCTGCCTCTGTGTCCCCTGGCGTGGTGGGCTCGCTGCTGTGCGGGCCGGAGCTCACGTTCCTTTGGCATTCCCAGCTCCCTGTGCCTGGGCGGCTCCGGGAGCTGCTGGTGGCTCTGAAAGGAGAGGGATGTCGCAGCAAACGTGCCAGTGTGAGAGGAATGATGTGTGGGAGAGAATAAGAGACTGTGGCTATGGGAGGGCTGCTCCGTGGCGAGGGTATTTTTCTTGCAAGGAGAAAATAAATTGAAGGGAAATGAGAATATTTACTGAGTTGTTTAAACTAATGCTGATTAGTAACAGTCCTTTCCTTCCAGCTTTTTTTCTTAGGCGATGTCTTCTTTATACAAATGCCACTGTTTATGTTGTTACATAATCTGATTTCTTGGTTTGATTTTTATGGCATCATTATTCACAGAAAATCCACTTTTTCTGGAAAATCCCTTCCTTTCCCCATTTATTGATGTGTTTATGAGCTCAGTGGTGTGGCATCTGACACCCCACTCTGTTTTCCTGTTCCACTTCCACCCATTTCCCAGTATGAGTAATGCATGGCCGAGACCAGATAATGCAAAAGTAACGTAATGGCGTTTGTGTTCTGATAACCACAAAGCACTGACTCTTCTTGAAAACTTCATTTGCTTCTCATGCAGGCTGAGTTAACCACGGGAACGTTGGAAGGCATGTCATTCCTTCGGTGCTTTGTTAATCCAGGTCCCTGCAGGACTTGCATCCTTGTGTTTCCACCCCAGGAAATTAACGGTTTTGTTTGGGATCAAAGACCAGCTCAGCTTCCCAGGCCTGTTTCTCCTACGAATTTAGCTGGAAATTTCTAAGCTGTAAGTAGGGACCTACTTGGTAGGAATAGGGACTCATGTGCTTTCTGGGAAAAATGGTAAAAAAAAAAGCTTTTTGGGTCAACTTGTAGCTGTGGCAACACTTCAGCATCTTGGTTTACTCACTGACTTAGAGGAGAATCCCAGCTATGTATGTACATGTGTATATTCAGTGTTACGAGTTGCAGGGCTGCACTCTGGAGTTTCATTCTGTTGAGGAGTTCTTGAATGTGGAGTTCTGGTCCAGCAGCTGTGACAGTGTGCACTGTTTGCCTTTTTGAGTGGTTGTATTTCAGGGGGGATGGCAGGATGGGGCTGTGTTCAAGCCTTCTCAGTGAAGCCAATTTCAAGTTTTCAGACAAAAATACCTACAGCTCTTTGAAAATCTACACCCAGAATTTGCAAAGCTTACGAAGTTACAGCTTGGATTTGATAGAAGGTCTCATAGGTGGTTCTCTTAGGGCAGGGAAGGACCAGCCAGGGGACCTTGTTATTCAGGCTGTCTCCATCACCCAGCCCTTCTAGAGACCGAAACCTGTGCTGTGACACTTGCAAAGGATGTTCAGGTTTGCCTTCATGGAGAAGTGCCTTTCCTTCCAGCATCCTGCTGGCTCTGCAGTGACTTAGCAAATCGGTACATTTATATAATTTTGATAGCTGGTTTCTTGCTGAGCTATATTGTACTCTAAAATTCTGACTCATATGCCTTGACATCTTAGTACTTTTCTTGGCAGCCTTTAAAAAAATCATACATTGGACATGATGCTGGGCCTACAGTGCTGCTTTGTCCTTGAAATGCTGCCCTGTAATTACTGTGGCTTAACCAGTGGTGGGAAAGCAGGAAATGGCCCCTGCCGTGATGAAGATGCTCCTTTCTTTGGGAAGCTGCAGCAGGCAGGGGCACTTCTGTCCTCATGGAGACAGTGTCTTGGCACAGCTGGGAGCAGTGGCAGTTTCTCCTGCCCTTGTGAGTCCCTGGCCCTTGGGGCACAGCAGGGGAGGCTGAGGAGCACTTGGCTCAGCTCCCTGGAGGGGCTGGAGAGCGAGGGGGAGACACAACCGTGGCGTGTTCAGCTGTGGATGGTGCAGCACAGGGGTCTGGAAAACGTAGCTCTTGCTTCTGGCTGCTGGTAGGGGAGGTTTTACAGGCCGTGGCCCAGACTGTTGGAAGCTCTCTTTGAAAGGCTCATGGGTTGGTCTCTGGGATGTGCTTTCTGTGACATGTGTGGTGTGAGTTCTCTGCAGGCTCCCATCTTCTCTTGGGGGTTGCTGTTCACTGCTTTAAATGAGGCACTTGAAGTGCACTGCTGACAGCACTGGCCTTTTATCTCCTTACTTAGCAAGGGGTGACTTCTTCATGTCTGAGGAGTAGCATACCCTGTCCTGCTCTCTCCTGGCTCTTTTCCAAGAGGGAGCAGTGCTGAAAATGCACTGAATGCAGCACTGCCGTTCAGATCTGGTGTGTCACGGTGACTCCATCATTGTTAAGGCAAGTCAGGTCAGTTTGAGTCTGGCACAAGGGAAGTGATCACTTCAGTGAAGTGCTTTGGACATGGATGTGGCAGATCAGGAGAAACACATGGGGCTGTTTGCAAACCTGTGCGTGGCCCCGTGGGCAGTTCCTGGAGCACCGTGCGAGGTGTGAGCTGGTGGTTGAAGCTTTGGCATTTGCTTTGTTTGCCTTGGAGTTTCTTCTCATCTTCCTTAATCTCTGCAAAGTGAGCTGTAGCCCCCAAACACTTGTTGTTCCTTGGGTGAGTCAGGGTAGGGGCGAGAGCAGTTTGTGGTCGGTAAATCCGTTTCTCTGTCTTAGATCCACCAATCCGACCCCCCCTAACGCAGTCGGTGCCAGGCTGGTCAGGTGCCCTTCTCTAACAGCGTTAGCAGGACCTAATTGGGATTTCATTCAAGAAAGAAGTAGATACACCAAGCTGAAGATGATTGGCTGCTCTCTTTTAACAGACAAGTCTGAGAAGGAAAACCCATTCGAATCCCCTTTCATTCTGGATTGGTGGATCTGAAGCCCAGAAACAAAGTTTCAGGTAAGATGTCACCCTGTACTGTATCTTGCTGCTTCTGCTTAGATGAGTTTGTCTGCAAATTCAGTCTCTTGCTTTAACTGCTTCATGTCCCCAAGTGTTTGGACACAGGGAGTCAGCTGCTGGGCTTGCAGACAGAGAGAGCATATCCAGGGATTACCCAGTAGGATGCAGGGAATGGCTGGCCTGCTGTGCAGGACAGAGGGAGGATCGAGAGGTGAACTCCTGTGGAGCCGGAAAGCCACGTGTGTGCAGGGACACTGAGTGAGTGGCTTCCACACCCTGCGCCTGGGGGGCACAGCAGCCTTGCCAGGCACTGCCTTGAGCTCCTCTGTGGAGTTCAGGAAGGGCACAGATACCTGCTCTGAGTTCTCATGGCCTCACTGGGAATGGAGAGAACTGCTCTAGTTGTTCCTAGTACAAATTCCAGGAGCTTGTCCTGCTGAAATGCCATTTGGACTTCTGTTGTGGGCAGCACTTGGAGTCAGCACCCTAAACCCTTTGTGGAATTTCAGTGGGAAGGAAAGTCTGTCCCCAGCTGGTTTAGAGGTGTCTAAGGCAGGGCTTCAGGTGGGAGCCTTGAGGTGATAGCAGGTTTATTCCAGAGTAGGGGAGAGTGGTTGTATTTTGAGTCCCATTCCTGTGAGATTCTGAGATGGCTGTAAAAGGCTACAGCACATTGCCTTGGAGTGTTTGGGGGTACCTGTGTGCCCCAGGAAGGAAAGCTGTGTCCCTGACTGGCAGGAAAATAAAGTTGTGCAGGTTCAATCCATCTGGTGTGCCCAGGCACCTCTCAGTGCCAGCTTTGGTGTCAGGCAGTGCTCTGATGAACTTGGCAGCTCCGAGGCGATGCCCCTCAGTTCCTTTGGACAGGAATAGCCACAACCCTGAGCCACCTGGGTGTTGGGTTTTGCACAGGGAGTCACTGCAGCAGTTGGTGAGGTCTCAGTATTTCACCTCCTGTCCCAGCAACTCTTGTGGGTGCCCTGGAATCTCCTGGAATGTTTTAGCTCTGCGTTTGTTTTGCTGGTGTGGTATTTTGTGCCAAAGTTACATTTGAATTTAATTGATAAATACGTTTATAATGAATTATTTGTGCACAGAGTGCTGTTGTTTCCTGGTTTGGTTTTTTGAGTAGTTAAATTTTATTTGCTTAGGGTGGAAAAGTGTGGGGGGCATGCTGTTTTAGTGTTGTTCTTTAAAATGAACCTGAGGGAAAATCTAAGGCACATACTTATTAACCTTAGTCTGACACGTTTCTACAGTCTCATCTAATATCAAATTGAATTTGTCCATGCACCCATCAGACTCACTTGAGAGTTAAAACTGTAAAATAACATCTTCCTGTGGAATATTTGTTGTTCAGGGTGTGCCTTTTTCTAAAAGGAGAAAATGGGGAGGCAGAAGTGAACATGGCATCTTTAGTGATGAAACCTGAAAAGAGGAAATAATTCAAAATACACTGAGAAGGGAAAAAAGAGGAAGTGTAAGTGTGTGCTCCTGCTCATCAAGGTCCCCAGTGTTATGATATTTAATGTCACTCAACTTCTGGAAACATCAAACAGCCCCACAGAGGAAGCAGTGGAGCTGAGCAGGTTGATGGCTTTGTTCTTGGTGCTGTCTTGAATCTTGCATTTCAGAAAGCACAACACACAGAAAGCTGTCAGTGCTCCTGTGCAGCCCCTGGTGTGCAAACCCTGCCCCTGGATCCAGGATTCTGCCATGGGGGAGCCCAGGCCTGGCCCCAGGGCTGTGCTCCCTGCCCTGGCTGCAGGAGGAGTGTAGTGGGGTTGATATCAGTGCTGGTTGTGTTAGGCCTCACCCCTTGAAAACTTAGTGCAGAAGAGAGTCTGAGACAACTTTTGACATGTTAGACAAGTTTCAGCCTTGTTTTGCTGCGTGTTTAACTCACTCACTGTGTCTCCTGTCTGAGCTGGCAGTGCTGGGTCTCTGTTTCCCAGCTGGTTCGTGCTCAGGCAGGGCTGCTGCTGTCTGGGGGTGTCTGTGACCCCTCTGGTCCTCTGCAGGAGAGCAGGGGAAAACCTGTGCTTTGGAAATGGCCTTTTAATGGAGCATGGGTGTGTTACTGCAGAAGGGACTATCACACTCCTGGAGTTCTAGAACTGTGGGAGTTGGGGTGTATGTGCATGAAGGAAGCAAAAGTTAATCTAAATGTATTTTGGAAAAATTTAGATTATTTCACTTTCGCAAATAAATTAGTGTTTTTTTCTCAGTCCTTTGTATCTTCCTGAAAATGAGCTGCTGCATCTCCTGGGTCTTATCCTGATGAATAAATGATAATGGAGTAAGATGGTTATTATGTTCAAGAAAAGCATTTAATCTTCTCTCCACTGAACCCGTATTCCTTTTGTAGCATTCGTGTGGTGTAGCACACGGACACTTTGACCTCCAGGAGCAGAGTGGGACAGCGTTACCCGTCACCCTCCTGGGACTGTGTCCTATCTAGAGCAACGGCTGGTAACGAGGAGACTTTATCTGATACATTATTTCCCCTTTGTCTTGCTTCCAATTTCCTGATGCCTCACTTGGAGCCTTTCCCCAAATGCAGGAGCTCAGGTGCACATCCGGAATGGCTGTTGGGAGGTTGTTACATGGAGCCGTTTTTATTGGCAGTGGCAAATCATTGGGCTAAATTGGTTTCCTGTTGGCACCCTGACTCAGATATTGGTTCACTATTTTTTTACAATGATCTGGTAATAAAGGAATAACCATAAGGGTTTCATAAGTTAAAATGAGTTTGTTACTCTGTGGATACTGATTTTTGAGAAAACCACTTTTGCATTTGTAGTTCATCAGAGGACAAAATGCAAGAGTAAATTATGTCTAAGACAGCTTTCTTGACCTGAAAATACTTAAATTGAAGCAGATCACTGGAATGCAAGTGTGAGACTCCGTGGAGTTTGGGAATATGCTGCACGATGGTGCTCCAACAGCCTTCCGGATCAGAGCCTGGGCCGGGCCGTGAGGCTGCGTTTGGCCCTGGGAACGGCAGAGTGGGGTGGCACCAACTCCAGCAGCCTGTCTGGAGCCCGTGGGCACCCCGCACCTCCCAGGGGACAGCTGGGCTGGGAGTGGGAGCAGGAGGAGCACAGGGTGCTGCTCTGGGCTGAGGGAGGGGTGTCAGTGTGTTCCCTGCAGCTCTGCAGGGCTGGGAATGCTGTCCCTGCCTGTAGGGCCCGGCTGTCCCGGGACACTGTGGGGGCTCCCTCCAGGCTGTCCCGGGACACTGTGGGGGCTCCCTCTAGGCTGTCCCGGGACACTGTGGGGGCTCCCTCCAGGCTGTCCCGGGACACTGTGGGGGCTCCCTCCAGGCTGTCCCGGGACACTGTGGGGGCTCCCTCCAGGCTGTCCCGGGACACTGTGGGGGCTCCCTCCAGGCTGTCCCGGGACACTGTGGGGGCTCCCTCCAGGCTGTCCCGGGACACTGTGGGGGCTCCCTGCACGCCCCACACCAGTCACACCCACCCCCTGCTCCCCCCTCTCACACCCCCAGCACTCCTGCCCATTCACTGCCTGGCACTGTGGGAATAAATCACTTTCAGTAAAGCACAGGTGAGAGCTGGATGGCATCCCAGCCTGCACACGGGATGGATGTCACTTGGCAGCTGTTCCTGCCCAGTGTAAAATAACACTGAAGTCCTTGAAACTGTTACTGATCTACAGTTTTTATGTATTACGGTGCTGATTTTTGAGGAACTGAGATCTGAGGGTGATACTAAATGTGAGTTGGGAGCATGAGGCTTTCCCAGGCAGTCAGACTGCCTCAAACCCAGGTTTGCTTTCAGAGCCCCCTTTTGTGCAGCTTCAGACTGAGCCCCCAGGCATGGAGAGGCTTTAAATAGCAGCAGGTAGCCCACAGATTTATCAATATTAACTGTTGCCAATTGGAAATAAAGAAGTATCAGTTCTGTTGGTCCAGGCCTAAATCAGAGTAAACTAAGCAGGAAGTCGCCAATGTTGAGTGGCACGTGAGTTTCTTGCAGCTAAAAACCTGAAAAAAATCATAATGAAGGTTCAGGGTACTTGGTTGTACCTTTTTTGCCAGTTCCAGTACCAGTTTATGGCCCCATGGACATCCAGAGCACGACCTAACCTTGCTGAGGAGCTGGGCTGCTGGCACAGGGAAGCTGGGAAAGCCTTTCAGACCTTAGGATTTATCAGCTTGAAAGACTTGTTAGGTTCTAATGTCCAGTTTCTGTGTAAGAAATAAGTTGCTGCAGGAGGAGTGAATTAATATAATTAGCTATACTTCTTGGAAAAAAATGGAGTAAACGAGCTCCTTATTTTGTTTACAGTATTTTTCTTTGGAATTCCAAAATGCCTCCTCTTTGCCAGTCTCTTTGGGACTCTGTCTAGAAACTGTTTTTCCAAAACAGAGATATTTTTGCCTTAAACTCCAAATTTCCCAAGCTGTAAACATACCAATAAATTTGGATTCCTTAAATTATCTTGTCTCAATAAAATGAATGCAGCGCAAAATTCTGAGGTTGTAATTTTAATACTTTATAGAAGTTGCAGCACAAGGCTTGGTTATGTAAATGCTGTAATTCTTGATTGTTGAGCAACTTAATGAGCTTTATAGGATAAATGAGTGACTGTTTTTTTTTCCAAGGGATACAAAAGTGTGAGGATTTCTGTGGGACATCATTTTAATATTAGATGCACTGAAACAAATGGTTTCTGGGGTTTTTCAGTGCTTTAACAAGGCAGCAGTGCTGTAACCTGGGAGAAGGCCAGAGGGAATGAAAACTTGGGATGGTTCAGGGCCTGAGAGGGATTTTTGGATATCTTCATCCTAGAAGTTACCACCTCCAGTGCTGGTTGTTGGATGAACACTGCTTTGTGCTTTGCTATTAATGTAAGAAGTTCTTAGCATCTAAGATTGAAAGACACTGAGACATGTTCCTTTTTTATTGATTCTACTGAGAATTCACAGGTTTGGATGCAAATGCAGCATTTACATAGGCTGCTTAAGTTTGAGATTCAAGGTTGAAACTTAAGTCTTGAAATGGAATTCCTGGGGCTTTGTGTGTAGAAGTAAAATCAACCATCTGACAATAAAATCAGAGTGTTACTCCTTCCCAGTGTAGGGTCTGGACTGGGGGATTTTCTGCTCTTGCAGCATCGCTCCCTCTGTGCCTGCAGCCCCAGCCCCTGTGTGTGTGTGTGTGTGTGTGTGTGTGCCCTGCAGCCCCAGCCCCTGTGTGTGTGTGTGTGTGTGCCCTGCAGCCCCAGCCCCCTGTGTGTGTGTGCCCTGCAGCCCCAGCCCCCCTGTGTGTGTGTGTGTGTGTGTGCCCTGCAGCCCCAGCCCCTGTGTGTGTGTGTGTGTGTGTGTGTGTGTGTGTGCACTGCAGCCCCAGCCCCTGTGTGTGTGTGTGTGTGTGTGTGTGCCCTGCAGCCCCAGCCCCTGTGTGTGTGTGTGTCCTGCAGCCCCAGCCCCTGTGTGTGTGTGTGTGTGTGTGTGTGCCCTGCAGCCCCAGCCCCTGAGTGTGTGTGTCCTGCAGCCCCAGCCCCCTGTGTGTGTGTGTGTGTGTGCCCTGCAGCCCCAGCCCCTGTGTGTGTGTGTGTGTGTGCCCTGCAGCCCCAGCCCCTGTGTGTGTGTGTGTGTGTGCCCTGCAGCCCCAGCCCCTGTGTGTGTGTGTGTGTGTGTGCCCTGCAGCCCCAGCCCCCTGTGTGTGTGTGCCCTGCAGCCCCAGCCCCCCTGTGTGTGTGTGTGTGTGTGCCCTGCAGCCCCAGCCCCCCTGTGTGTGTGTGTGTGTGCCCTGCAGCCCCAGCCCCTGTGTGTGTGTGTGTGTGCCCTGCAGCCCCAGCCCCAGCCCCCCTGTGTGTGTGTCCTGCAGCCCCAGCCCCTGTGTGTGTGTGTGTGTGTCCTGCAGCCCCAGCCCCTGTGTGTGTGTGTGTGTGCCCTGCAGCCCCAGCCCCTGTGTGTGTGTGTGTGTGTGTGTGTGTGTGCCCTGCAGCCCCAGCCCCTGAGTGTGTGTGTGTGTGTGTGTGTGCCCTGCAGCCCCAGCCCCTGTGTGTGTGTGTGCCCTGCAGCCCCAGCCCGTGTGTGTGTGTGTGTGTGTCCTGCAGCCCCAGCCCCAGCCCGTGTGTGTGTGTGTGTGCCCTGCAGCCCCAGCCCGTGTGTGTGTGTGTGTGTGTCCTGCAGCCCCAGCCCCAGCCCGTGTGTGTGTGTGTGTGCCCTGCAGCCCCAGCCCCTGTGTGTGTGTGTGTGTCCTGCAGCCCCAGCCCCCCAGTGTGTGTGTGTGTGTGTGTGCCCTGCAGCCCCAGCCCCTGAGTGTGTGTGTGTGTGTGTGTGTGCCCTGCAGCCCCAGCCCCTGAGTGTGTGTGTGTGTGTGTGTGTGCCCTGCAGCCCCAGCCCCTGTGTGTGTGTGTGTGTGCCCTGCAGCCCCAGCCCCTGTGTGTGTGTGTGCGCCCTGCAGCCCCAGCCCCTGAGTGTGTGTGTGTGTGTGTGTGCCCTGCAGCCCCAGCCCCTGTGTGTGTGTGTGTGTGCCCTGCAGCCCCAGCCCCTGTGTGTGTGTGTGCGCCCTGCAGCCCCAGCCCCTGAGTGTGTGTGTGTGTGTGTGTGCCCTGCAGCCCCAGCCCCTGTGTGTGTGTGTGTGCCCTGCAGCCCCAGCCCCTGTGTGTGTGTGTGTGCCCTGCAGCCCCAGCCCCCCTGTGTGTGTGTGTGTGTGTGTGTGTGCCCTGCAGCCCCAGCCCCCCTGTGTGTGTGTGTGCCCTGCAGCCCCAGCCCCTGAGTGTGTGTGTGTGTGCCCTGCAGCCCCAGCCCCCTGTGTGTGTGTGTGTGTGTGCCCTGCAGCCCCAGCCCCCTGTGTGTGTGTGTGTGTGTGCCCTGCAGCCCCAGCCCCCTGTGTGTGTGTGTGTGTGTGCCCTGCAGCCCCAGCCCCTGAGTGTGTGTGTGTGTGTGCCCTGCAGCCCCAGCCCCTGTGTGTGTGTGTGTGTGTGCCCTGCAGCCCCAGCCCCTGTGTGTGTGTGTGTGCCCTGCAGCCCCAGCCCCTGAGTGTGTGTGTGTGTGTCCTGCAGCCCCAGCCCCAGCCCCTGAGTGTGTGTGTGCCCTGCAGCCCCAGCCCCTGTGTGTGTGTGTGTGTGTGTGCCCTGCAGCCCCAGCCCCTGTGTGTGTGTGTGCCCTGCAGCCCCAGCCCCTGTGTGTGTGTGTGTGCCCTGCAGCCCCAGCCCCTGAGTGTGTGTGTGTGTGCCCTGCAGCCCCAGCCCCAGCCCCTGTGTGTGTGTGTGTGCCCTGCAGCCCCAGCCCCTGTGTGTGTGTGTGCCCTGCAGCCCCAGCCCCTGAGTGTGTGTGTGTGTGCCCTGCAGCCCCAGCCCCTGAGTGTGTGTGTGTGCCCTGCAGCCCCAGCCCCTCCTTGCCCTGCAGCCCCAGCCCCCTGTGTGTGTGTGTGTGTGTGCCCTGCAGCCCCAGCCCCTCCTTGCCCTGCAGCCCCAGCCCCCTGTGTGTGTGTGTGTGTGTGCCCTGCAGCCCCAGCCCCTGTGTGTGTGTGTGTGTGTGCCCTGCAGCCCCAGCCCCTCCTTGCCCTGCAACCCCAGCCCCAGCCCCTCTGTGTGTGTGTGCCCTGCAGCCCCAGCCCCTCCTTGCCCTCAGGTGACCTCACAGCTCTGCACACTCCAGTCCCTCCTGCTGCTCCCCCCGGGACCCTGAGGAAGGGCAGGGGAAATGAGGGCTGGTTTCGGGCTCTGCCAGCCAGGCTGGGTCTGTGGCAGACTCTGCAGCTGCTGTTCCTGAAGTGCCTGGGCAGGCAGGTCAGGCAGTGGCATGGCAGGAACACACACACAGATCTGCACCTTCTGCTTCCGTGTGAAATGGGACAGAATTTCATTTGTAGTGCTGGGCAGTGCCATTGCTGCAGCAAAGTGGCCAGAGAGCTTTACAAAGCCTTTCTTTCAGGGTTTTGTAATCCTGTGTGGCCTAAACTTGGCCTGGAAGTGGCCTTGGTGTCTCATGTATCTTAAATTAGATTTAAAAAATTGTTCTCAAGTTACCCTTCTTTCTCCTAAGTAAATTCAGCTTATTTAGGTGGAATAGTTCATGAAAGGAAAACCAGTCTAACAACCTAAACTAGTGATTTCTGGCTTATTATTTATGGACACCTACAGGTGTAGATTCATTATAAACATTATATCAGTTTTGTGCTCCTGATCTGAACATCTTAGGAGAGCAGTTTGCTGTGGTTTTTGATCAATGATTTTTACTAAGTCACGTGAGCAGAATGAATTTTTTTTTACCAGATCTGTATGTTTAAAATTGCAGCATTTTCTGTGGGCTTTAACAAATACCTGCAGTGGTACCCTGAATTTTGATGGTTCAGTGTTGCAGAAACACCATACAGGTATTGTGCCAAATAAGATTAAATGATGAAACAGACTGGAAAAGAAGTTCCTTGAATGATGCACTCTTATTTTGAAGCAACAGACCAGTAAAAGGTCTGTATATTCAATATCTATCAGAGGATTTCAACAGTACAACCCATCCCTCTAGAAATGTGAAAGCCTCCTTTTGGTGTCTTGCTGAAATTAGGGCAGTTTCCCTGTTGTCACTGGCTGGCTGTGTTAGAACAGCTCTGACAAGCAAATTTCAGGTGTTTGTGTGAAGGTGTGTCCCAGTAAATTACTGCAAAGTAATTACAGATAGACTGGATTAATTACTTGACAGCTAAATGCAAACTCACATTTCTCTAAACTTTACCTGAGAAACTTTTAGCAATAGAAAGCTCATTTATTTTGCTATTGAAGAAAGAATAATAGAATATAACATACATATGTCTGGTTTTGCCCCACATACAATACATGCACCCACTCTTCCCATGACGAGTGCACAGCACAGGATATCCATGTGGGATCTCCACCTTCCTGCTGGATAAGAGGAGAGAGAATTCCAGTGTGTTTTGATGCTGGTGGGGGCATTCTTTTGGTGTTCCTGCTTTAATTTCTCTCCTTAGCATGGAGATGGAAATACCACACTTCCTTTTATTCCTAAGACATGAAATAAATTAGTTTCTAACCCCTTCTGGTGCTCTGGGCTCTCTCCCCCTCCTTGTTCCTGGCACAAGCTGCTTTTCCCAAGGCTTCACCTCTGCTTGTTCCACTTTCAGCTTTGACCTGAGTGGGGTTTTTCTTCTCAAGATCTGGTGTTTGTTGTAACTAAATTGGAAGCCAGCATGAAAAATAGTGGAAGCTCAGTCTGTGCCAGGTGTTGGAGCTGGGTTTGTGCACTGCTTGATGGTGAGGAATTGAAGACTTTTCCCCAAATTTCTCTGGTGTATGTACTGCTCTGTCCTCAGAAGGAACTGGGAAATGGTATCATGGAGCTATAAAAGGTTTGGGGACTCTCTCTGCATCCCATTTCTTTAGCTTCAGAAAAAAACCCCAAAAATTATTTCCAAACTTTTCCCAACTTCTCCTGTCAGCAGTGGGGAGTCTGGTAGTTAAGCCTGGTTCTTTCTGCCTGGGTGGTGATATGAGTGATAAATGTAGTCAGGGTGTAATTTGGCTTTAGGGTGTCTTCAACTGATAATTCCAAAGTTTTCCCCCAGTTTATCAGGATACCATGCACCTTCACTGAGCAGAGCTTGGTCTGGCAGTGTGAACTTCAGGGTGGTTCCTCTCTGTGAAACACTCCCATTTTTGTCACTGTCCCGGCACAGGGTCTGGAACCTCAGACATGGATGTTGGCTCTGCTGTTGGGATAAAGCACCACAAATACTGTGGGAAAGCTGAGACAGTGGGGAGTGCCAGACCTTAATTCCCAAAGCTCCTCCACGTTCATTCTCAAGACTTGCCACCCTAAGGGGAACCTCCTGCCCCTTTGTCCCTTTTTGGAGCCCACTCTGGGGACTTGTGCACAGACAGGACCCTTAGAAAACCCAGGGAGGGGAAAACAAGGCAGCAGCAACACTGTATTGAGATACATTGACAATGACACACTCTTAATGAAATAACAGTAAAGAACTGAAAAATCTGACAATTTTTTACACATGATATTTGTGGTTCTCTTGTCCAGTTACTGCATTCTCTGCAAAGAGCATTTGGAAATGGGTGTGTAGCTTTGATCCAGCACTGTTAATTTGGATTGATCAAGGAAGATGCTCAGTAACCCCAAAAAAGCAGCTGAAGTTGTGCTGGGTGAGGGACAGATCCTGGCTGGCCTGGGTGTCCCAGTCCCTGTGCTGGGTGAGGGACAGATCCCGGCTGGCCTGGGTGTCCCAGTCCCTGTGCTGGGTGAGGGACAGATCCCGGCTGGCCTGGGTGTCCCAGTCCCTGTGCTGGGTGAGGGACAGATCCCAGCTGGCCTGGGTGTCCCAGTCCCTGTGCTGGGTGAGGGACAGATCCTGTCTGGCCTGGGTGTCGCAGTCCCTGTGCTGGGTGAGGGACAGATCCCGGCTGGCCTGGGTGTCCCAGAGTGTCCCTGTGCTGGGTGAGGGACAGATCCTGTCGGGCCTGGGTGTCCCAGTCCCTGTGCTGGGTGAGGGACAGATCCTGTCTGGCCTGGGTGTCCCAGAGTGTCCCTGTGCTGGGTGAGGGACAGATCCTGTCGGGCCTGGGTGTCCCAGTCCCTGTGCTGGGTGAGGGCCCTGGCCCAGAGCCCTGGCCCTGTGGGACCCAACTGGGACAGTTCCTGTGCTGCTGGGAGGGAGTTAAGGTGTTCATCTGGGCACTAAACCCAAGAGGTTCCAAATGAGGGAAATCAGCTCAGGGCAGAGGGGTGGCTGGTCCTGGGCAGGACAGAGGGATGAGCTGACTCCTCTTTGCACAAGATCTTCAGGGGTTATTTCACCCTTGGCCACCAACCTTGCATTGATGTAGACATAACATAGATAAGCACCCACGTTAACTTACTAATGAGTTGCCTGCCTTGAGTGATTTGTTGTGGCCTCTAACTGCTTCTTCTCTTCCTTCCTTTTTGTCACCCTGCAGTGTTCTGTGCCAAGGTCTTTGTGGCTAGGCTGCTCCAACCTGGTAGAGAGCATGTGCGCACTGAGATGCCTGCAGAGCATGCCCAGTGTCAGATGTCTCCAGGTGCCTTTCTTCTTTCTTGTTGTAAATGTTATGCCTATGCTTTGAACTTGTCTTAAACTCGCAGGACTCTGTTTAATCCAATTGTTAAGTCTGCTAAATGTTTGTTGTGCATCCTTTTCTGAAATCCTCTCCTTAACTGCATTGCAGGAGTGACTCTTAAGGGCTCTCTGTGCCTCAGATGGGGGTGGGTGTGTTTTATTGCCTGTTTACTCAAGTTCTGATATGAGTAGCATAGTCTGCATGTTGCCTGCCACGTTTTGCTTTCTTGTTTAATTTAAAAATGACATGATGAGCTTTGCCATTTCTCTTAAATTGCAATGAACTGACTAGCCTGTGATATTTGTGTGATTTCATCTGGAAAGGGTAAACGTTTTATTTGCTCCCGAGTGTGGTGTTGGTGTAGCTGTACCTGAGTCTCTGCACGTGTGGGAATGCAGACCGTGAGCGTGGAGTGCTGGGCCCTTGGGTTGCCCTGTTCAGTGAGCTTTTAAACTTGTAAGCAGTGAAGGGAGAGGGGTTACTCTGCATAGAAAGCCACTGAATCCTCAGTTCTCTGTTGTTTTTCTTCTGGTAAGCTGTTGGAGCTGAGCCTGTGTAATTTATAGATGGGGAATTGCTGCTGTTTCTTCACTGGTTTGGGAGGGATTGAATATGTTAAAAAAGGAGCTTTTGGTACCAGTTAACAGCTCTGAACTGCTGGGGATTTACCTTGGAAAGAAAGTGCCCAACCTGCAGTAACTGTGACAGTCAAGTGTTTGTAACGTAACATTTTTTGGCAGAGCACAATGATTATTTAACATTAGTATATTTTATAACATAATAGCATTGTTCAGTGTTCAGTCTTTCAAATGTACAAAATGAGTACTTAAAAGGAACTGCTTTTGTGAACGGAAACAAACAATTGAGTTTTATCGCTCCATTTGAGTTCAGCCACTGGAGAACACAAATGTCTTACATTGCAGAGCACCCTCATTTCAGAACTTCTCCTCCTACCTGCAAAATGTGGTCACTTGAGTTCCAGCAAATTGCCATTTCAGAGTGAGAAATTCCTTCAAAATTTCTGTTAAAATGAAAATGGTCTTCTGTTTGAATGTTTTATATTTCCAATTTGGAAATAGTGTTCAAAGAAAGGAAAAAGCCCCGTGAGTGAGATGAACACATAGAGGGGTAGCTCAGATTTATAGACATTAATCTTCTCTCGTGGCCAAATAATGGTTATAGAAAGTGCCTGTGGTTATGCCAGGGCAAAGTCACTGAGGTTTGGTGTCTGTCTTTGGAATATTTGCAAGATCTTCCTGCTCCCTTTTTCTGATCCTCAGCATTGGCCCCCTCCCTGGAAAAGTCAAATAAAACTTGGTTACAGTGGGAATTCTGAATTTCTTTTTCTTACAGGATCTTCTCTGTCAGTGGCCAGGGAGCATCTCAGAATGTTTTAGCAGTGGTCATGGTTGATTTTAAGCTGGATGGTGATGTTGGGGGTCTGGTGGGGTGGCCAGAGATGGTCTCCAGGCTGGGAGGTGATTAATTGATGCAGAATATGTTGTATTACAAACCTCTGTTGATAATACTGATTACAGGAAAAAATACAAACCTGTTTGTTCGTGAACGTGCTGCTTCATACATGAGGTTTTTGAAAACCTGTTATCAAACAGATGTGGTGTCATATAATTAAAACCCAGAGCTCAGGCAGCTGTTTTGTCAGAATGTGTCACTTGGAAAGGTTCCTGAATCCTGCCTTGTTTTCAGGCCTTGTTACAGCTCTGTCAGTTTTCATGGGAACCATGTTGAAGTACCAGTTAATTTGTGTGAGCCTTTCCTGCTCCCTGTGCCTGTGGGGATTCCACACTCCCAGCACATTTCTAGCTGTGTGCTATCACCAGTTCTCAGGGCTAACAAGTTTCAGTGATCAGGTACATCCCTGCAGTGCTGAGGCCGGTGGGGTTGGGAGGCTGGGGGAGCTCAGTGTGTGCAGAGAACAGCTGTGTGTGTGTGCCCAGCCCCTGGCACTGGAGTGACTGTGAGGATTGCACTGGGGCTTTGGCCCCTGCCTGTGCTTGGTGCTGGCTGTGCCCTCCTCATGGGTGTCCAGGGAATTAGAGGAATAAATGTCCTAAGCAGGCCTGGGAGGTTTGTCACTTAGTGGGGTGGACAGTGGGCTTTGTTGGGTTGAATCAGTGGCTGAGGGCACTTGGTGTGTTCAGCTGGGGATGAGGGGACTGAGGGGAGACCTCACCAGGGTCTGCAGCTCCTCCTGGGGGCAGCTCCAATCTCTGCTCTGTGTGACCAGGGACAGCACCCAGGGAATGGCTGGAGCTGTGTCAGGGCAGGGTCAGGTTGGATCTCAGGAAAAGGCTCTTCCCCCAGAGGGTGGTGGGCACTGACCAGGCTCCCCAGGGCAGTGGGCACAGCCCCAAGGCTGCCAGAGCTCCAGGAGGGTTTGGATGATGCTCTGGGGCACAGGGTGGACTGTTGGGGCTGGTCCTGTGCAGGGGCAGGGGTTGGACTGGATGATCCTTGTGGGTCCCTTCCAGCTCAGCATATTCCATGAGCCTGTGAATTATTGCTCCAAAATGAAGGCTTTTTTCTTTCTATTAAGTTCTGATTGATTTTGTAGAACTGCAGCCACAAGAGGTTTTGAGACTTTTGGAAGGGTCTGTGGAGAATTTATTTTTTTAAGTTCTCCTTCTGGGTGTGTGACTGTGATAGCAGAAAGGGAACTTGGAAGTGAAAGTGGCACCAGCTGCTTTCCCCCATTTTTTATTTTTAGAACCATGGCTTGCTCTTCATTGTTTCTTGAGCTTGAAGCCCACATATATATCAGGTGGGGCATAGATGGGTCTTGGTTCTGTAGCACACATCAATTAGGGTAATGATGATTAGTAGGAAGTGCAGGAAGGGAGATGGAGAAGCTCTTGTGTGATTGGCAGACCTTATCTGGGAGCTGTGTCTGTTTTCTGTGTGGTGTGTGTGGTGCTGTCAGTGAACAGGCCAGAGAGAGGCAAGGACAGTGTCAGGACTGGGGGCCTTGTAGGGTCTCCTCAGGAAACTTTTGTTCAGCCTTGGTGCTTTTTCCAGCAGGAAGGTTTCAGGAGTCATTTGCCACCCATCTAAGAGAAGAAGGCAGAGAGTCCATTTGCTCTTGCAAACCCTCTTGTCCTCCATGGTGTTGTTAATTATGAAACCTAATGAGTCTCTTCTAAAATCAGGCTGTAACATTAAACAGATCCCTCTGACAGATGAGGGGGTGTTTGTTGTCCACTAATAATATTTGTGTTCTGTGGGGTTTTTATGCACAGTCAATACCTTCATAATTCCTGTAGTTTTCTGGAAAAACATTTACTTTCTGCATTCTATAGGCTGTTAGTAAATGGAGAGGAGAGGCAGGTAACTTATTAAAAATATTCCTATTTGTGGATTTGAAGTTTGCACTCATCTATTCTGACTTTCAGTGTCATTGGTATTATTTGGAAATAAAGTCCTTGGCCCTTATATCACTTGTTACTCTTGCAATGAGAAGCATTTATTAAATGCCAGTTCCTAATACTTGAAACTACTGTAGGTCCCCAGGTCTTATTTTTAACTCCTTATTTATCTTTAATAATGTTTTTGGACCAAGGAGCTCCCTTTATGAACACACATGGACTCCAACAGCTCCCACTTTCATCTGCTCTGATACGGATTTGACTGCAGAATTAAAACCATTCTGGTCTCTTATTTAGGGCTTTGGGGAGCTGGTTCTGTTGCCAGTTGTGTGATGCAGCCCTGTGGATACAGCCCTTCCATGGCTTCATCCTCGGGGAGCATTGCAGGGATTTGGGCCTGTTTTGTCACAGTGATTTGGGAAATGGCTCTGGGAGCACCGTCAGGCCGTGCAGGGCTCTGGGAGTGAACATCTCACTGTGAACTGAGGCTGATCACTGAGCAGCAGGAGAGCCCAGACATCACTTGGAATTATTGCATGATGCAGGATGTGATGAAACAGTTCTTGGGAACGAATTATTAGATAGAATCATAGAATGGATTGGATTGGAAAAGAACTTTGAGATCATCAAGTCCAATCCTTGATCCAACCCCACTGTGATCACCAGCCCAGGGCATGGAGTGCCCTGGGCTGGTGATCACAGTGGGGTTGGATCAAGACGTGGTGGATTCTCACTCAGTGTCACATCCACAGAATCACAGAACTGATTGGGTTGGAAAAGACCTCCGAGATCATCAAGTCCAACCCTTGGTCCAACTCCAGTCCCTTTACCAGATCATGGCACTCAGTGCCACGGCCAAGCTCAGGTTAAAAACTTCCAGGGATGGGGAATCCACCCCCTCTCTGGGCAGCCCATTCCAATCCCTGAGCACTCTCTCTGCAAAGAATTTTTTCCTGATCTCCAACTTCAATTTCCCCTGGCAGAGCTTGAGCCCATTGTGCCCCCTTGTCCTATTGCTGAGTGCCTGGGAGAAGAGACCAACCCCCACCTGGCCAGAACTTCCCTTCAGGCAGTTCCAGACAGTGCTGAGGTCACCTCTGAGCCTCCTCTTCTCCAGGCTGAACACCCCCAGCTCCCTCAGCCTCTCCCCACAGCACTTGTGCTCCAGTCCCTTTTCTTTTTTCTTTCACTTTTTTTACAAAGATCATTTTATCTCTCTTCTAAAACTCTGCTTAGGTTTTTTCATCCTTGTTTAGACTCTCACAAGTTCTTTGGGCTTCTTAGAAAAGGTTCTTTTCTACACATTTCCATTTCTTGTTCTTAAAACTTTCAGCTTGGTTGCATGTAATACCCTGCTCTTGTCTCCCTGTCACAGTCCCTTGTGGGGGGTGGAGCTTGGAAGCTTTAACAGGAACAATGAACTTCCCTCTTCCCGAGCATCCAGTGGGAGATACTGACCTGTTCCTTCCCAGGCCACATCTTAAAATCCATGCAGTGGCTTTTTCAGCCTCGCATCTCCCAGTTTCTCTCAGCCTGTTCTCCCAGTGCTCTGTAGGCTTGTGACAGTGCTCTTGGCTTTGTCCTTGGAGCAGCTCCATGGGCTCTCCTTCCTCCTCAGTTCAGTTTTAATGGAGTGCCCAGCCCTGGAGGTGCCCAAGGCAGGACTGGCCATGGCACTCAGTGCTCTGGGCTGGGGGACAAGGTGGGCATTGGGCACAGGGTGGGCTCCGTGGGCTGGGAGGGCTTTGCCAAGGTGGGCATCGGGCACAGGGTGGGCTCCATGGGCTGGGAGGGCTTTGCCAAGGTGGGCATTGGGCACAGGGTGGGCTCCATGGGCTGGGAGGGCTTTGCCAAGGTGGGCATTGGGCACAGGGTGGGCTCCATGGGCTGGCAGGGCTTTGCCAAGGTGGGCATTGGGCACAGGGTGGGCTCCATGGGCTGGCAGGGCTTTGCCAAGGTGGGCATTGGGCACAGGGTGGGCTCCATGGGCTGGGAGGGCTTTTCCAGCCTCAGGGACTCTGTGGTTCTGACTCCATGTATCCTGGTGATGGAGGAGCAGGAGGAGCAGGACACTGACTTAGTTCTTGTTGCTGTCATTCCTTCTTACAGGTTGACAGGAATGTGTCAGTTTACCCTCCATAACTGGAAGGTGTTTTCACAGAAATCATGGTCATAATTTGAATTGTCCAAGTTGTAATTTATTACTGTTCAGAAGAACCTGTTTGCCAGGGGCAAGTAGAGTTCTGGAGCATTAGGGGGTGTGTAATTATTTGCAGTTATTTGTCAGTGCTGTCACAACTGAACTGAGGCACAAAGAATCCCAGAATCTGACTGGTTTGGGTGGGAAGGGACCTCAAAGACCATCTCATTCCACCCCCTGCCATGGGCAGGGACACCTCCCACCAGTCCAGGTTGCTCCAAGCCCTGTCCAACCTGGCCTTGGACACTTGCAGGGATGGGGCAGCCACAGCTTCTCTGGTTACCCCGTGCCAGGGCCTGCCCACCCTCACAGGGAAGGATTCCTTCCCTGTATCTGACATAAATTTCCCTTCCTGCAGTTTAAACACAGAGACTTCCAGAAGGAAGCTTATCTATTTATTTATTGATGACACAATTTAGGATTAACTTGCTTAAGCTTCTGTTTGTTATTCTTTGCTAATTTTGAACTTCTGTTGGTTGATGTTTCTATTCTGATAGCAGAAGGAAATACAACCAGGAAAATTGTAGTTGGAAAAGTTTGGACTTGAAAGCTAAGAATTTAACCTGAAAACTTCATCATCCTTTTTTCATGGTCCAGATTCAGGCACAGACATGATTTAATGTTCTTAAAATGACAGCAAGTGCAGCAGATGCATTTCTGCTCAAACCATTTCCTCCAGAGCATGAAATCCCCAGTGGGAAGTGAGGACTGGCCTGTCTCCCTGGAGCCTGCATCCTTTTGGAAATGCCCTTCTTCTCTGCAGCTGTTCAAATGAGTTGTCAGAACCAGACAACTGCTTTGCTGCCTCTGTTAGGTTTGAAGGAACTTACAAATACCTCTTGGACATGTTTTCTGGTATTTTGCCTCAAAACAGTGGGGCTGTTACCATTTCTTTTTGGAAACGATCCAGCAGATCCATTAAAAAGAAATATATGTTTGATTCCTTTTCTTTAAAGGAACAGAATGTTCTCTCCAGTATCTGGAATATTTGTGCTTGTCCCTTTATTTTGAGCAGGCTCTTTTGGAGGCAGAAAGCTTTCAGGCCAAGCAATTAAAGCTCTGCTCATGGTCAGCCTGGTGCTGGTTCCTCAGATCTGGGGTAAAACCGTCCCGTTTCCCCTCTGGTGACCCACAGCCCAGTGGTGGTGTCCCTTCTGGCTGGAGCTGGAGTCTCCTCTCAGTTAGAATTAATAGTAGTTTGGAGTTTGTTTTGAGCAGTTTCTTGTAACATCTTTTGTTTTGTTTTTGAGTTCTCTGTGTGGGCGTTGCAGATTTTGAGGGCTGATGGGACAGCCCAGTTTGGTGGTAGTTGCTCTTTCTGCAAGTATTTTGCAAAGAGTAATGTTGCATTTTAGTCCCCGTTGTGCTCCCGTGCTTGGCCATCCCGGCTGTCCCACCAGCTGTGTATCCCGGGTGTTTCCTGTGGAATGCTCCAGGTGGGTCTCAGGCAGGGCCAGCTCTGCTGCAGCCCCTCATGGGGACTGGGGGGGCTTCTGGTGGGGTGGCCGTGGAAGGGGCTGGTCCAGACACAGCTGGGTGAGGAAATGTGAAAGGCAGGGATTGCTTTTTCTGAATGTGATTTATTGTCTGAAGGGAAGGGGTTTGATAAGCACTTCTCTGCCATCATCCTTTGTGTATCTGCTTTGTGACTTCAATTACTAACTCAGCCTGTTCATCCTTAGAGCAGAGAGAGAGACACCTTTTCTTTAGTGGGTCAGTTCCCAGTGTTTATTTTGAAGTAGCAGTTCCTGCTGAACTGCAGCCCATGAGCCAGGACTGAGCTCTGACCAGAGCTGTGCTCTGTGCTTCCTTCAGCTGAGGAGCAGAGTGTGTCCCTGATGTCCCAAGAGCAGCAAATGAGTAAATGTCTGTGGGTTTTGGTTCCTGATTTTCCTCAGACGTGACGCTCGCCAGTCACTTGTAGCTGACTTGGCCTCTCCAGCTGCATTCCCTGTGCTCTGTGGGCAGCAGTGGCAGAGCAGCCTGTGCAGCCACCTGGCAGGTCCTGGGCACCTGTGGGGGCCTCCACAGGGTGGGACTGTTGGAGTGCTGCCAACCCCTGGCATTGCTACTCGTGGGGAAAGGGCTTTGCTGGTACAAACAACTTGATACACACAAGGGCTTTTTTTGGGCTTGGCTGTTCTCAGTGGTTTTTAGAGAGCACTAAAGATCATACACGTCATCCTTGAGTGGGCTTGGAAGAAAGAGTGACCTTTCAGGAGCTCCACTCTCTTTGTAAAGAGCTTTCCAAATTATTTCAGCCATGGCCGGTGGGCAGTTCTCTCATTTTTGTCTGTTTCTCAGAAGTTGCAGGTAATCAGAAGTTCGTAATTTACTTAATCACTAATCTTTATGATCGAGATGAGGAGGAAGTGGTGATGTGACTCCTCCTGAGATACCTCACTGAGCTGCTGCTGAAAGGGCTTCTGAACGCAGGAAAAGTGCTGTGAGCTTGGAAACCTTGTGCTTATTCCTTTGGATGACTTGCCAGCCTGCCTTTTGCTGGTGTTTCTCTTGTTCCATATAGAGATCCCAATCCATCCTCTCAGACTGGGAAGGATCTGTCCCTGTGGAGACAAGTACATTCTCTGTGATGGGCTCATGTAACACCACAAGGTACTAGACCTTGTCTCAGCAAATCCAGAGCCTGTTGCTCAGAGCTGCAACAAGGAGTGTAATTTGACACAAATCTGTGTCCCTCACAAAGCTCAACACAGTCCCACAGCCTGAGGGATTCACAGGCAGTGGGCAGGAGCTGTTGGTGCTGCTGCCTCCCAGGAAACATCTGCAGGAGGCTGGCTGAGTGCAGGGATGTTGTCAGCCACTGTTCGTGCTTTCTCAACCTCCTTTGGAGAAGAGGATTTTTGTTGTGCTCTCTGATCCTGTTAGGGTGGGAAGAGAAGTGCCAGGAGTGTGCCCTGTGCCTGCTGGCAGTGCAGGCTCCTGCTGGCAGGGGAGGAGGGAACTGAGGAGAGGAGGTGCAAGGCAGCATGTCCTGGGGCCATGGGGCATCATCCTCTTCCTTGCAGGTCTTTGGTCTCTGTGCCACAGAGGGATTGTCAAGGAAACAGAACCATCTACTCCAATATTCCCTGCTAAGGTCGAAATGACATTTGTGCAGTCCTTGCACTGCCAGAGCCTCCTCAGACATTCCTGGGGGAGGGTTTGCCCCTGCCCGGGGCATCCAACAACTGTGTTGGTGTCAGTGTTGGCAGAGGGTGTGCTGATCCTGAGGGTCCCAGTCACCATCCCAGGGCACTCCCTTCCCTGTGCCAGTGTTGGCAGAGGGTGTGCTGATTCTGAGGGTCCCAGTCACCATCCCAGGGCATTCCCTTCCCTGTGCCAGTGTTGACAGAGGGTGTGCTGATCCTGAGGGTCCCAGTCACCATCCCAGGGCCCTCCCTTCCCTGTGCCAGTGTTGACAGAGGGTGTGCTGATCTGAGGGTCCCAGTCGCCATCCCAGGGCCCTCCCTTCCCTGTGCCAGTGTTGGCAGAGGGTGTGCTGATTCTGAGGGTCCCAGTCACCATCCCAGGGCCCTCCCTTCCCTGTGCCAGTGTTGGCAGAGGGTGTGCTGATCCTGAGGGTCCCAGTCACCATCCCAGGGCCCTCCCTTCCCTGTGCCAGTGTTGGCAGAGGGTGTGCTGATCCTGAGGGTCCCAGTCACCATCCCAGGGCCCTCCCTTCCCTGTGCCAGTGTTGGCAGAGGGTGTGCTGATCCTGAGGGTCCCAGTCACCATCCCAGGGCCCTCCCTTCCCTGTGCCAGTGTTGGCAGAGGGTGTGCTGATCCTGAGGGTCCCAGTCGCCATCCCAGGGCCCTCCCTTCCCTGTGCCAGTGTTGGCAGAGGGTGTGCTGATCCTGAGGGTCCCAGTCACTGTCCCAGGGCATTCCCTTCCCTGTGCCAGTGTTGGCAGAGGGTGTGCTGATCCTGAGGGTCCCAGTCACTGTCCCAGGGCCCTCCCTTCCCTGTGCCAGGCTCTGGGGGTGGAGCAGGGAGCCATTCCAGGGGGTCCCAGCCAGCTGTCCCGCTGGGCTGTGGGGTGGCCTGGCAGGGTCTGCACAAGTGATCTGTTTGTTGGGATCCTGTGAGGTGGTGGGAGAATCCAAATAAATCACAGTCAGGGTAGGACAGGGGGCTGCAGCCACAGCAACAGGACTGAGCAGATTGTACCAAGCACCAGTCTGGAGGAAGTGCTACAGAGAAAGAAGGAACTTTAACCAGAGCTTTTTACTACTTTGCATAATATTTCTGTGGCACAATAGCCGTGTTTGCCAAGCCCTTCTGGGGAAGGGCATTACTTTGTGGGGCAGGATGTTCTTTCAGTGCTTCCAGGTGGATTTTACAGGTACTTGAGAAGTTTGAGGTGACTTTGTTACCTGAGGGAAACAATATGGGTTGTGTCCATCCCAGCACTGAGGTCTGTTCAGGGCCTTTGCACTGGGGTGGGTAGAAACTCTCAGCCATTGGAGTTAAACTCTTTGGTTTTTTAACTTTACATGGTTCTTGCATTGCTCAAGTTCACATGCATTTATTGATGCAATTATTAATCCAGGCATGAGGGATGATCCAAATTATGCATATAATCTGTGTTTTTCTGCATCTTTTTAATACTCCTTTTTAATAAATAGACTGCTAAATGTTTACTGTAAGGTGTGCAAATGCAAACATGTTGGCATGTCTTGCATGCCATGACTGATAAATAATGAATGCCATTGTGCCATAGGAATTGGAGCTGTTAGAGCCTGAATTTCATGGAAAATACAGAAAAATTTGATTTAAAAAATGAATGAATGAAAGTGGACCTTAAAGTTCTCTCTGAGTTCCTCAGTGGCTGATGGTTAAATATCCTACTTGAAAAATCAATTAAAGAAGGATCAGGTGAAGTTACCTTTAAAGTTTTACACATGATGGCAGAATGTGAATGCACACTTGGGGTTTGAACACTGGAACATTTTGGCTGCTTGGGGAGAGAGTCTTGGACTAGAGAATGTATTAAAGGGATATAATGCTGAAAAAATATTTGCTGCACTGTTAGAGGAACCCACCTACAATTCTGTGCACTTGGGCCTGGGTTGTTAAAGCAAACACAGTCTGAAAGTCTCAAGCTTATCCTGGGCCCCTGAGCCCTGGGGCAGCTGTTCCTTCCCCCTGCCCTCAAACCCTTTCTGTGGAGTCTGCACTGATGTGCTTTTTGTGCTCATCAGCTGGGTCTTGAATTGTAGAGGGAGAAGTGGTGCTGACCTGGCAGGTCAGGAGCATTTACCATCCATTATATAAACCATGTGAAATCTCAATTATGCAATTGCACATGCCTTTGAATACCCAGATAAAATCAGCACTGGAGAGCAGAGTGTCTGCCTGACCCCAGGCAAGGCTGAGTGGGTATTTGAATAAGTGATTTGGGGATTTTTTTCCATCTTGTGTTACTGAAGGCTTTTTGTTCAGCTGGTTAATCTGCCACCCTTGTGGAGATGAGGTTTTCTCCAGGTTTTGGGTTGCTTGGGTGTCAGCAGTTCCAAAAACACACTGGAACTGTGTGGAAACAAAAGCTTGTGTTTCAGACAATTAGTGAGTGATTAGAATTTCCTGAATAATTAGGAAGGATTGATCCAGTTTCCTGAGCTGCCAAATCTGGAATGCACTGCCACACATCTTTGGAGGGAAAAACTGAGCTTAGAACAGCTCAGGATCCTTCCTTGAGTAGCTCACTGGTTCTAGGCTTTATTATTGAATATTTCATTGCAGTGCTACTTCTTCTGTATTTCTTTTGTGTGCAAACACCTTCTGTTTTGCAAAAGATAAATAATTGAGGGTTACTGCAGTTCTGGGATTTCAGGCTCCTCAGCGGTTTTGAGTAACTTTTTTGAAACTTTTATGGTAAAAGTTTGTATAGAAACCTCTTCGAAATCTGCTTAAAGTTTTGCTGATCCCTGAGGAAGAGCAAAACCCAAAGAACAGGAATAAATTCTGATGCAATTCTGGTGCCCAGACAGGGCAGGAGGGGATGGAGAGGAAGAAGTGCCAGAATCTTTTTTAGAAAAATTAAAATACTGAGCCACACAGAAGGAAATCACTGAATGTTTCATTCAAGCTTTTGTCTTCTTTTGGTTCTCCAGTCCTGGGGCCTTAGCACTGAATACCAGTGAGTTTGTGGGCTTGTAGCTGGTTGGAGTTGCTTATTTTTAAATTATTCTTCATTTAGATCTACTTTGCTCTGTGGTATTTGTAACTCAGCCACTTTTCTCGGGCTGGAATTGTGTCCTTTCCTTCTCTCAGTGCTGTTCTGCCTGAGGGGTTCTGCAGGGCTGTCCTTGGAATCATGGAATGCTTTGGGGTGGAAGGACCTTAAAGCTCATCTTGTTCCACCTCCTGCCATGGGCAGGGACACCTCCCACCAGCCCAGGGTGCTCCAAGCCCTGTCCAGCCTGGCCTTGGACACTTCCAGGGATTTTCTAGACCTCAGGGAAAGACAGAAGTATTAAGGAGTGGTGGATATGAGAAAAAAATGGATCAGGTTTTGAAGGGATGGCTGCAGTGACCCTGCCCTTGCCCAGGTGCTGTGCCAGCGTGCCCAGTGCCCATCAGTGCCCTCCCTGTCCCAGCTCCTCCCAGCCCTCCCAGTGAGAGAACTGGTGTGCCCAGTGCCCATCAGTGCCCTCCCTGACCCAGCTCCTCACAGCCCTCCCAGTGAGAGAACTGGTGTGCCCAGTGCCCATCAGTGCCCTCCCTGTCCCAGGCCCTCCCAGTGAGAGAACTGGTGTGCCCAGTGCCCATCAGTGCCCTCCCTGTCCCAGCTCCTCCCAGCCCTCCCAGTGAGAGAACTGGTGTGCCCAGTGCCCATCAGTGCCCTCCCTGACCCAGCTCCTCCCAGCCCTCCCAGTGAGAGAACTGGTGTGCCCAGTGCCCATCAGTGCCCTCCCTGACCCAGCTCCTCCCAGCCCTCCCAGTGAGAGAACTGGTGTGCCCAGTGCCCATCAGTGCCCTCCCTGACCCAGCTCCTCACAGTCCTCCCAGTGAGAGAACTGGTGTGCCCAGTGCCCATCAGTGCCCTCCCTGTCCCAGCTCCTCCCAGCCCTCCCAGTGAGAGAACTGGTGTGCCCAGTGCCCATCAGTGCCCTCCCTGTCCCAGCTCCTCCCAGCCCTCCCAGTGAGAGAACTGGTGTGCCCAGTGCCCATCAGTGCCCTCCCTGTCCCAGCCCTGAGGCCACTCCCGGTGGGAGAGCTTGGCTTGGACACAGCTGTGTCACGTGGCACCAGCAGCAGGATCTGAGCCTGAATTCCCTCTGGGAATCTAGGAATAATCCTGGAACTTTGCAGCAGGCAGCCAAGTTGCAGATGTGTAGTTAATCTTAACTGAGGCTAATTTATTTTTGATGAATCTGAAGTCATCTAATTACCAGCTTAGCCTGAAATTTGCTTCCCAGCTGCTCCTTACCCCCCTCCAGCCTGGAACACTGTTGGCCCCTGTTCCTGGCGTGGGGCAGAGGGGGTGCCCTCTCCTTGTTTGCCCACCAAGGTGAGGCAGAGGAAAGTGTCCAACTTGGAGCTTTGGAGTTTGAGTTTTGCCTTGCCCCTGACTCGAGGTGCCCACACAGCCCCCCCAGTTTGGGAAAGGGCTCCAGGGACCTGCTGGAACTGTGGGAGGTGCCAGGACAGGGCTGGGCTGTGGGACTGAGTGCTGGGGCAGCACTTGTGTTGGGCTGTAAAATCCTTGGCTGCCCCTGGAGCCCAGCAGGCAGATCCTGCTGCTGAAGGCCCTCAGTTCATGCTAATTTGAGAAGTCAGCACTGAAATGCAACTTTTTAAATAGTTTGTTTTCCTTTTGCAAGTCCTATAAATGATGAGTGGATCTGAAGAGGCTTCTTTGCATCTGCTCTAAAAGGAAGAAAAGTGACAGTATTCTTGAGTCAGTATTTTCCCCTCAAGTTTTCATTTGTGGGTGGTTTTTTAATACAGGAAATAAAAGCTAAAGGGGCTCTTCAGTAGGCACTGAGACAGTTTCTAAGGTAGTAAATACTACTTCATATTTCCATTATACCACCCCCAAAAGAAGCTTTGACATCTAATCCTGAGATTGGATTTTAAACTGAGATTGGACTGAGTGCCATGATCTGGTAAAGGGACTGGAGTTGGACCAAGGGTTGGATTTGATGATCTTGGAGGTCTTTTCCAGCCCAATGGATTCTGTGATTCTGTGGATGTGACACTGAGAGAGAATCCACCACATCTTGATCCAACCCCACTGTGATCACCAGCCCAGGGCACTCCGTGCCCTGGGCTGGTGATCACAGTAGGGTTGGATCAAGGGTTGTACTTGCTGATCTCGGAGGTCTTTTCCAGCCCAATGGATTCTGTGATTCTGTGGATGTGACACTGAGGGAGAATCCACCACATCTTGATCCAACCCCACTGTGATCACCAGCCCAGGGCACTGAGTGAGAATCCACCACATCTTGATCCAACCCTACTGTGATCACCAGCCCAGGGCACTGAGTGAGAATCCACCACATCTTGATCCAACCCCACTGTGATCACCAGCCCAGGGCACGGAGTGCCCTGGGCTGGTGATCACAGTAGGGTTGGATCAAGGGTTGTACTTGCTGATCTCGAAGGTCTTTTCCAACCCAATCCATTCCATGATTCCTCTGAACTGCCTAACAAAATGCAGTTTTTTAGGGTGGCTTTTGGTATAGCTGCAGGTGCCAATGTTCTGAGCGAGTCTGTAGCACAAGACAAGTGTCCATAGTCAGAGCTCTGAAAACTTCAGCTCTGCCTTTACTTCAGGAGTTTCAGTGAGTTCACAAAGTAACGTGGTTTGAAGTTTCCCTTGAGTCTTAAAAGTGCAGAGGATACTTTGGGATGGGTGAAAAATGCAAACAGGTTCTACCTAAACAGGTTTATGTGGAAAATGGATGAGCCATTAGTGCAAAACCAGTAAAATTAATTGCAGCTGACAATTTGAGGTAACTTCTCTTAATTTAAAAGAGCAAAGCAGTTCCTCACTCCTATGTCTGTGTACCTTCCTACAGCCAGTTTGGCAGGCCCATATTTCTGAGGGAAACATTTTGCTGTTAAAATTGTTCTGTGCAGGGAGAAAGGATTTCTCTTTTCAGCTAATTGTCCTCTAGAGTTGTGCAAGTTAATTGAGAAATACTTTAGGTAAGTGAGTGCAGCTTTGCATTGATATCTTTGATAGACAGTTTGCATTGATTGCTTTGATAAATGGTTTGGGTGTTAAGATCTTTCTGCTCTGGGCAGGAAGGTGAGTTGCTGATGTCCTGCACACACCCGTGCCTGCCAGGGAAGGCTGAGTGACTGGACAGGGAAAGGAATAACCAGGACACTGAAAAACAAGCACCACGTGTAAGCTCAGGGACAGTCAAAGCTCCTCTTGGGCTGGGCAGGGGCAGCTGCCTGGAAAATAAAGCCAGTTTTCAGGTGAAGTAAAACAATCACTGATCCTCAGGTGCAGCTTTGCAGGGAGGATTTTTGGATGCTCTTTCACAAGCTGAGAGAGTATTGTGATTATTATTTTATTGCTGCAAATGTTCCTGTGCCAGCTCGAGCTGAGCTCGCGGCATTGTGGGAATGTTGGAGCAAGGCTTGACTTGGCCCCAGACGTGGCCTGGGTGAGTTGCAAACTGCTTTTGCCATTCCTTCCAGGAAGCTGGTTCTGTTGGAGGGGCAGGTGTAGACAGTGATGTCTCTCTGTGTTTGGGGCTCTGGGTTTGTTCCCAGCGAGGTGGTTTGTGTGCTGTGGAGCTCTGGGAGCAGCGCTGGGTGCCCGAGTGCTGCAGGGATGAGTCACCAAACCGCTGCAATTACACAAGGCACTCCTCATTGTCCTTGTTTTTATAGCATGGATACAGGCAGGTTTGGGTCACTGACTCCACTGGGGCCTCTCAGGGTATTCATGAGGGTTTGGGGTGTCTCTGGGACAGTTACACAAGGGCTGTTGTTGGGGCTGGTCCTGCAGGGCCTGTCGAGGGAAACCTGCCCTTAAGAACTAGTAAGTTATTGCGTATTTAAAAACCAAGACCAGCAAAATCAAACAAAACCCAGCCCTGAGTGTCTCTTGGGATTGCAATATTACCTTTTTTTCTACAAAAGTAATGTTTTTTCTGAAAAGTGATGTCACCTTGCTCAGTGGAAATTGAGACATGATGCAAAATAGCTGCTGCTTGGTCAGAGGTAGAGTCCTTTTGTTTCTCATTGCAAGCTAAATAGACTGCTAGTTTGGTGAGTATTTTATGGAAATCTTGATGAGAACATGCATGACATTATTTCAGAAGCTCTAAAAGCCAGCAGGGTGATTTTCCTGTCAGGGCTCTCCATCAGCTGTTGTGCTCCACAGGTTGGAGTGTGGATCAAATCCCTGCTCTGCCAGGCAGGCTCAGGCTGTGGTTTGGGCACAGCTGCCCACTGAAAGGATGTGCCATCACCCCAAGCTCAGTGAGGGAGTCAAAGCCTTAGTGCTTCATGGAAGGATCAGAAAGGAAATCCTGAAGTGCTCAGCTTTTTCATGTATAGTTTCATTTAAAAAACAAGTTACGTGGTGTAACTCTGGACACAGCCCACACTGAGCTGCCTTTGAGGCCACCAGGATGGGCAGAGGATGGAGCAGCTCTGCTGGGAGGAAAGGCTGGGAGAGCTGGGGTTGTTCAGCCTGGAGAGGAGAAGCTTTGGGGTGACCTCATTGTGGCTTCCAGTGCCTGAAGGAGCCAACAGGAAAGATGGAGAGAGACTTTTCACAAGGGTCTGGAGTGACAGGACACAGGGAATGGCTTCCCATTGCCAGAGGGTGGGTTAGATGGGATATTGGGAAGCAATTCTTCCCTGTGAGGGTGGGCAGGCCCTGGCACAGGTTGGGCAGAGAAGCTGTGGCTGCCCCATCCCTGGGAGTGTCCAAGGCCAGGTTGGACAGGGCTGGGAGCAACCTGGGCTGGTGGAATGAGATGATCTCTAAGGTCCCCTCCAGCCCAAACCATTCTGGGGTTACTCCACATGGAGTCAGGTGCACTGAATACTCAGATCCACAGTGAGGTACATACAGAGGATCAGCAAATCCATTTTGGTCTGAGTTCAAGGTGAGGTGATACTTCAGAAACAGTTACAGTTGTGGCACTAATTGCTGGTTATCAAAGCTTTGGTGGTTTCAGCAGGATGACCTGTTTAGTAACTGTTTGTAGTCCTTGGAACCAGGAAAAATGGCTGGTATGGAACATTTAGGTGAAGAATGGCCTGATATTTTCCCTCTGAGAAGAGGCAGGAGGAGGCAGCTGTTGGTTTTGGGGATTATTGCTCTGGCCAAAACTTCCTAAAAAATAGGCCCTTGAGAGGTATGTAAAAGCATTAGGTATCCTTTAAAAACTTCCCATCTACAGCTTGTGGTCAAACTACACCAAATACTGTTTGTAGCAGCTTGAAGCACAGAGTGGGTAACTGTGCTGGTGCTGAATTCTCTGTTTTCCTCTAAACTTCTTGGTGGTTACTCAGAGGCCAAATAAAAATTGACGCCTTATTTTCAGTGTGAGGGTTTTTTCCTCATTTTGCATTCAGCTGTTGGCTCTTGGTAGACTCTTTTAGTATTTGAAGTATATTTTTGTTTGAACTTCCAGCAATAGCTGCACTAAAATAAAACCTGGCAATGGGAGAGCAGCAAGCTAGGTAAGAAATGGAGCGTGTTCAGCTGAATTCGTGCAGATCTGTCTTCCTGCTTACATAAATAGTTTAGTTTAGGCTGAAACAAGCAGTTACTAATACAGATGGCAAATAGAGACACGTCCATGGTCAGCAGAGAAAACTTTCATGTTTGGTAGGACAACCAGCTGTCCCTGCCCAGCCCTGTGTCCTGGGGGCCGAGGAGGCCAATGGTGTCCTGGGGGCATCAGGGAGAGCACTGGCAGCAGGGCAGGGAGGGGATCCTGCCCCTGTGCCCAGCCCTGGCAGGCACATCTGCAGGGCTGTGCCCAGCTCTGGCTCCTCACACAGCAGGGCCAGGGAGCTCCTGCAGCGGGGCCAGCGCAGGCTGGGCAGATGCTGAAGGGCCTGGAGCAGCTCTGGCAGCAGCAAAGGCTGAGGGAGCTGGGGCTGGGCAGCCTCCAGAGCAGCCCCTGAGAGGGACCTCCCCATGGCTGGCAGTGCCTGCAGGGAGGGGGCAGAGCACGGCCCAGGCTCTGCTCGGGGGGCCCAGCAATGGCCCAAGAGGAACGGGCAGGAACTGATGGCCAGGGAGTTGCAGCTGGACAGGAGGAAGAACTTCTTTGCTGTGCAGTGACTGAGCTCTGAGCAGAGCCCAGAGAGGGTGTGGGGTCTCCTCACTGGGGATGTTCCAGATCTGTCTGGACACAATCTGTGCCATGTGCTCTGAGATTGATCAGGGAGGTGGGACCAGATGCCCCACTGTGGTCCCTTTCAACCTGACCCACTCCATGAATCCTGTGATGTCCCAGGTTGGAAAGGATCTATAAGGATTGTCAAATCCAACTCTGCTCCTGACAGAACTACTGAAAACTCAGTCAAATTTAATTTGATGAACCTGAGAGCTTTGTTTTCCAAGTGCTTTTTAGTGGCTGTGCACAGTGGATTGAGTTTATCTACCACTGGATATTTTCAGAAGCCCTATATTTGGAAAATCCTCTGAGCATGGGCTCTATTTTCCACTTTTCTCAGGGGTATTTTTCTTTTTTTTTCCATAAAGCTACGACATGATTATCTCACTGTATTAAAAATGCATAATTAATGGAGGGAAGGAACCATTTTCCACAGGCAGCCTGAGTGAGGCTAAACCTGTGACTGCTCTGTCAAACCCAGGGTCTTATTGGCCAGATTTGAGTAAATGTCTGTACCTTTTTAGGCTTCTCCATGACTCTGCTGCCATTGCTCCACACATAGGCCGTGGCTGTGCTTCCAAAGGTGCTTTGTGTGGGGGTGACTCTGCAGTGTTTGGGATAAGCACAGCTGGTCAGGGACTGCCTCTTCCTCACCTGGCATTGGGAAGCACTGCAGCTCCTTTTGCATTTCTTTGCAGACTGATGAGCAGGGATCTGATCCTTGCTGGGAGATGGGTTGGTTCACATCTAGTGCAGTTTAGGTTCTCCAAATTAATTTAATGTTTATGGTATAGTCTATTTTTATTAAGAATCTCTCTGTAGTTAAAAAAGGAAAAATCGCTGATAATAAACATTGTTAATTACCATTGTTTAACAGGCTCGTGGTTTAGCAAATGCTGCCCATTGCACCCAATGGGGAGGGTCACTCTCCTTCTGAAATGCTTTAAAGCATGTGGGGTTTGTGGCTGTGTTAGGGCAGGAGGCCATGAGGACACATGCTCATCATCCCCTGGATGGCACAGATGGTGCCCAGCTCTGTCCCTTCCTGCCCTGCCCCAGCTGGCACACGGGGTGGGGGAATCCTCCCCTCCTCTGGGGAACCTGCAGTTGGTGCCTCCAGCAGTCCCTGGGTGGGCAGAGCTGATTTCAGGAGGTGTTTTAAGCTCAAGCTCAATCTGCTGTGTTTGACTTCAAAGTATCCAAGAATGTATTAGTAATTTTTTCTTGTTTCTTCAACTTCTTCCAAGTCAGATACGGACGTGGTTTCTCAGAGGAGATCAGAGCCTGGTTAGCTGAACTGTTTTGGTTAGTTTTTTTGCTTATTTTGTAATTTTAACTGAAATTCCTTAGTGTTTTCTCCAGAGAGTGGCAATCTTGTGAAAAGTTAAGATTTTTGAAGAATTAACTTGATCTTTAGCTGAGATCAGAATTACTGGTATAATCTCAAGGGTAGTGGGAAATACAAGTCCTTGTTTTCTGTCACTTTCCCTTTCGTTATAGCCAAAATATAAGACTGTTATTCTTTTTTTCAAGGTAAGGCAGCAATTGTCTAGTTTTGTCCATCCATCCTTGGAACCCTGTGAATCCCTTCTCTGCTGGGGAGTTGTTTATCCCCAAACAGCTCAGCAGTGTTGTGTGCCCTCCTCGTGCTGCTCCTGCACCTCGTGTGTCTGTCCCAGTTCCAGGATTGCCTGCTATCCCTTCCCTGATTGCTCTCCCTCCATGGAACTGAACTGGGTTAGGGATCAAACCTGCACCGGGCTGTTCTGAGGCAATGAAGTGACTAAAGGCACTCCCTGGGTGCCAACCCAGGCATTCCCTGCCTGTGGCCACAGCAATCCTGTGGAAATCTGGGCTGGGCTGTGCAGGTTTGGTGGATTCCTGCCAGAAGAGATGCAGGTTTTGCTGCCCCTGCTGAGGGAGGAGCCCTGCAGGCCCCTCACCTGCAGCAGAACATCTCTGCTCTTGCACCTTCTGTGCTGCAGCCACAGATATGTGGGACTGCTGGGCTTGGGGCACTGGTTGCTGCCAGGTGTCCAGGGGGTTTAATTGAATCTGTGATTTATGAAGTTTTATAACACCAACAAATCTTTTGCCTTTGGGGATCGTTCCTGGTTGTTTCTACCTTGGAGGCTTTTCTGACCTGTGAAGGGAAGGAACCTGATGTGATTGGGCTTGGCAGTGCCTCCTCCTCCCTGAGTAATTCTTGAACCTGTTTGCCATCTTGGTCTGCATCACACGGAAATCCCAAAGCCTTGAGTTACTGCGGAGCAGAAAGACTAAGGAAAGCCTGAAGT
The DNA here is from genome assembly GCF_047495875.1 of Pithys albifrons albifrons. Lineage (NCBI taxonomy): Eukaryota > Metazoa > Chordata > Aves > Passeriformes > Thamnophilidae > Pithys > Pithys albifrons. The sequence goes on along the minus strand of NC_092472.1, from coordinate 1,706,481 downwards.
TACTTTGGGACTAGGCAAAGAATATGGGATGCAAATGCTCAGGAAACAAGCTCTTAACCTTGCAGAGCAGCTGCTTACCATTAGTACAAATAAAGACCAAGGTTTTTCTCAGGGTAACTCGGTTCAGTTGGGTGTTAACAACTGCAAAGTAGCAGCAGAACATCCTGCTTGGATCCGTTGTTATCTCTTGCTGCCATTCCCAGTGGGGATGGAGAGCACTTACTCCAGGCTGACTAATTAAGGAGTGACAGCTGGTTGGAAATAACCATTCTACTTTTGCAAGAGCTGTGAGCAACTTAACAAGAATCTCTGGAATAAATGAACGTATAAACAAGATGAATTGACACTATTTCGAAGCTGCTTCCTCTCTGGGGAGCTCAAGGCTCTTGTGGGAGTGAACAGTCTCCTGGGCAATGTCAGCAAGGGCAGGTCAGTATGGCAGGGCTCGTGGCCTTGCTGGCTCACTGCAGTGAGGTGTCATTGGTGGACTCAGGCCTTGGTGCTGTCCAGCTGCAGGGAAATGGGGTGAGTTCTGTGTTGTTGCCACTTTAAAGCCACTTGGGAAACCAGCAGAGGTGGCTTTATGTGGAGGGTGGGTGGGGTGAGCAACACGGTGCAGGTTGAGAGAGAGAAGCAGTTGAACTTATAGATGCCCATCTTTGTTCTTACACAAGAGCTGGAGGCCTTCCAGAGCCAGGACTAGTGACACCAGCTATTAGGAATTTGGAAATTCTCCTTTTGCCAAGTGCTGGGGATGGATGGGACAGATTAGAGTTGTCTAATTGCTTCTTCCAGACGACAGGGCGGGACCCACCCTGTCATCTTCCAGTCTGCAGTTGGGTTTAAGTGCTGGAGAGAGATTGTAGTCTGATGTGACCTGGGGAATGAGTCTGATGTAGGATGTGACCTGGGGAATGAGCCCAAAATCAGGTGTTAGAGACAGAAGCAGAGTGAATTTATTAGGAAGAGAAGATATAGTAGTGAAAACAAACTATGCATTTGGGAGTGGAGAGGGAAAGGATGAAGGATTTAAAAGCTCAGATGTAGTAAGAAAACATGGAGTGAGGATGGGAAAAGAGAGAAAGCACAAGAAACTGTAGCAGTAGGTACATTAACACAGCTGTTGCTTCCTGGTGAAACACCTAAATAGAATGTTAAACTTCCAGCCTAAAAATCAGTGTGTGTTGTCTGCCCTCACCCTGGTGGCTCAGATGTTGGGAGGCCATGGAATCATCTCTGGGCAGCGATGCTGCCCCTGACAGGTCACCCCTCTGGGCTGAGATGCCGTTCCCTCAGCCAGGGCTGTGCTCTGCTGCTCTGAGGGAACAAGTGCAGGGAGGCAGGAAAAGCTCAGTCCTTCTCCTCCCTTGTGTGAGGACATGGAGGTGGATGGTGCTGCATCCAGTTGGTGTCTGGTCACTGCTCGGGCTCCCCAAGGCTCAGGGTTGGGCTGGCCCTGGGTAATGACTCTGTCAGTGCTCCAGATGAGGGCACTGAGGGCACCCCCACTGAGCTCACAGACACCAGGCTGGGCAGGAGTGTTGGAGGCTCTGCAGAGGGATCCGTGGGCCAGGCCAGTGGTGTGAGGTCCAACAAGGCCAGTGGTGTGAGGTCCAACAAGGCCAATGGTGTGGGGTCCAACAAGGCCAAGTGCCAGGTCCTGCCCTTGGGTCACACCAACCCCGTGGATCTCTCCAGGCTGGGGCAGAGGGGCTGGGAAGTGCCCGTGGGAAAGGCCCTGGGGGTGCTGTGCCAGCGGCTGGACATGAGCCCAGGTGTGCCCAGGTGGACAAGAGGCCAATGGCCCCTGGGCTGTGCCAGCCATGGTGTGGCAGCAGGACCAGGGCAAGGACTGTCGCCCTGTGCTGGCACTGCTGAGGCACCTCCAGGGCTGGGGACAGTTCTGGGCCCCTCAGACAAGAGACACTGAGGGGCTGGAGCGTGTCCAGGGAAGGGAATGGAGCTGGGAAGGGGCTGGAGCAGCAGGAGGGGCTGAGGGAGCTGGGGGGGCTCAGCCTGGAGAAAAGGAGGCTCAGGGGGGACCTTCTGGCTCTGCAATGCCAGCCAGGAGGGGGGAGCTGTGGGAGGGGTTGGGCTCTGCTCCAGGAACAGGGACAGGAGGAGAGGGCACGGCCTCAGGCTGGGCCAGGGCAGGGGCAGGTTGCACATCAGGAGGAATGTATCCATGTAAAGGGTGGTCAGGCATTGGAAGGGGCTTTCCAGGGAGTTTGGAGTGCCCAGCCCTGGAGGTGCCCAAGGCAGGACTGGCCGTGGCACTCGGTGCTCTGGGCTGGGGGACAAGCTGGGCATTGGGCACAGGGTGGACTCTGATCCTAGAGGTCTTTTTCAACCTAAATGATTCAGTAATTCTTTGATATGCCAAGGGTGTAGCATCTCCCCAGACTGTGCTGCCTGGTTTGCTTTCCCTGGGCAGCAGCAGAGGCACAGAAGTGAGCAGGTGACAGAGCAGAGGGAAACTCACTCTGCAACCTGCCTGGGTGGAGTTCCCAGTCAGAGCTGGTGACCTTGCACACTGTTACAGGGCTGCTCTGCTCCACATTCATTGTCTGTGCCTGAAATGCAAAGGCATCTCGTTCAGGAGGCAGTTCCCACCCTCCATGCCAGGGGAAGCTGGCAGTGAGCTGAGGTGCTCCCCAATACAGGGGGAGGTGCCGTGGCAGAGCCTGCCCTGACCTGCTGAAGGACAGTTAGATTGGGGCCACGTTGCTGAATTTGGGGATTTCTGCTGAATATGCTGCCCCAAGTCCCCCATGTGGGATATTCCCTGTGCCCCTTGCCTGTAGCTCACGGAATGGGTGTGTTTCCTTGGCCTTGGGCTGCCAGAGGAGTTGAGATGTCCCTCAGCATTTAAGGATGTGCTAATTGGAAACACCATTAATGATATGTAGTCGCTGTAGTGAGAATTTCTACACATTCATGTTGAAATAAGAGCAAACCAAAGAAACCCTGCATAATTCCCTGCTTGCTTTGCAGAGTGGTTTCCCTGGTATGAGCTGGTTGGGTCCCAGTCAGTGTGTGGGCGTTGTGTGTTCTGGGCACGGTTTGTACCCCGGTGAGAGGGCTGGGTGGGAGCAGGTGTCGTTTGGGATAACTGGGATGGCCCACAAGAGGCTGTCACTTCAAAACTTGTGCAAAGTGTGATTTACTTTCAGTGTTTCATGTACATCCAGAAGCACTAAAATACGTGTATTTGTGGAGTCATCCAAACCCTTCCCTGCCTTTATCCCTTTCTGGATTCCCCTTGAGCCACGTCCTGAGCTGGTGTTTGTCACTGGTGTATCAGAACTGGGTAGCCCTGAGTCTTCCCATCCCCCTGTGCCCACAGTGGTTACAATGCCATCCAAGCCCACGTGGCACAGGGGTTGCTTTACCTGGCTGCAAGGCAGCAGAGAGTTCAAGGTAAACTTGAGCCAAGGCCGTGGGGCAGGGTAGGAGGGCTGTGCTAAAGAGGGGGTACTGTTAATTTTTCCATCATTTCTGGGTTTGGGGCAGTGCATCCTTACGGAAGAAAGAGAAGGACATTAATGCTTTTGAGTTGGAGTTGTGTTTTGAGTGGGGTGGATGTGGTTGTTAAGGGGTTAATCCATAGTCCATGGTGACAGGAGTGAAGGAATTGTGTGACTTATTCCATCATGTGTTTTCCTTGAGGGTGTTGTTCCTCTTTCTACTGAGGCAGCTGATGGAGGGGAGGAAGGCTGAAGGGAATGCAGCATTTGAGGCCCCTCAGTCTGTGGTGCTGACCCCCCTGGCAGCCGCTGGGGGGTCCTGGGCACAGGGGTGGGAGCACCGGGCTGGGGCCCAGGGACCTGCGTGGGCACAGCCAAAGGGCAGGGGAGGAAGGAGGGAAAGGTTTGGGGAAACTGAGGTGAGCTCAAAGAAACATTGGCAGCTGAAGGTTCATAGCAATTCTTACATCGTTGGTTAGTGAGGAAAACATAAGGGAAGAGCAGTTCTGATGTGGGGAGAGCACTGCAGTTAAGGCAGGGGAGGAAAGATGGTGCCAGGAGTTAGACCCAGAGTGGCAGTGAAGTGCAGAGAAAATCCCTATTCCTTGGGGTAGCCAGAGCTGGGGAAAAAGCCCCATTCTGTTGCATGTAAGTAGTGTATAGTGATTTTTAATTTTTTTTCCACTGTCTGTATGCAATTTAACTTTGGCAGAAAGTGCTGGTTGAATACTTTGACAGGTTTAATTGCTTTGGCTTGAGTAGGATGAAAGTGAATTTATTTCCCAGTGAGAAAAGCGTTGAAAGGCTGCATGAAAACCTGTCAGAGGAAATTGAAGCGGGGTTGGGGAGTTATCTTTACAGTAAATGGAATTGATAAACATGTCAGTTAAAAGGGGAATTTATTTATAATACTCAGGTTTTGTGACCAGAAGTCTTTGATAGTTCTGTTCACTGGGAAAATGAATTTTGTATGTTCAATTGATTTGCTTCTTCATAATGCTTGTAGAGTGAGGAATTGTCACAGAATAAAAAATTGAAGTGATATTTCTTCATTTTTTCTAGAACACGTCAGTAATGGAGGATCAGAATGAAGATGAGTCTCCAAAGAAAAATACCCTGTGGCAGGTAGGACTAACATTCTTGTAGAAGGAGAGTTGACATGATTTTGTGTGTTCCTGCTTTTGAGAAACATGCACACTTGTGTCTGCATAGTCATCCTTGGCCATGGTTCACTGTAGCAGCCTAAAATTAGCTCAGCCTTCGAGTGGAGGATGATGCCATTGAATAATCCTTGAGAAATTACCAGTTCTTCTCAGATTTTGCAGTTTGTGCTGACCTTGGAAGGACAATTCTGCATCCAAGGCTGCTTGGGAATGAAGTTCAGCTGTATTTCTGAGCATGTCACTCTTGTTTGAAAGGAGAAATTCAGCATGGCAAGGACTTGGAACCAATTTGCTTTGAAGGAGATTGGGAATATTTCAGAGCTGGCAATTGCTCCCCAGCAGCATTGTGGCCTCCTGGTGGGCTCAAGCAGCCTGGCATCAGCCTTGGGTTCTGCCCACTAATTAGCAGGAACTCCTGGGGTGTTCCTGTAGCATCCTCATTTGTAGCTCCAGCTCCCAGGATTTTAATGAGGTGTTGGTGTGGATGTCCCAAACATTGACATGAACTGCTTTTCAAAAACAATCCAAGCCCTGGATGTCAAGGAACCCTCAGTTTTCACTTATGGACAGGCAGTTCAACAGTGACATAATTCCTGTGTTGATTGGAGTATTAATATCCACCTTTGGTGTGTTGTTTATGCAACTGCTGGAACCTGAGTAAAACATTTGTGGATGCAACTGCAAAGTGCTGCAGGAACCGCTGGGCTCATCTGGGAAAGTCAGTGCTGAAAAGAACTGAGTTCCTTGGCATTTAAATTCTGAGAGGTGGAAGGGAATTCAAAGCTTTCAGTGTGAGAAGTAACTTAAGAGTAAAGTCCTTTCATTGGTCTTTATGAAAGATGAAATTTATCTGGTGTAACTCACATCTTGAAGAATGTGTTTTAAAATGTAGTGTTGATTATTTCTTTGCATCTCACGTGTTTTTCCTCCAGAAAGTTCTTACCAAGCTGTTCCCATCGTGTGTATCTAATCTGACACTCTTTGTTTAACCCCAGATAAGTAATGGAACTTCATCCGTGATTGTCTCAAGAAAAAGACCTTCGGAAGGGAACTACGAAAAGGAAAAAGACTTGTGTATAAAATACTTTGACCAGTGGTCTGAATCAGATCAAGTTGAGTTTGTGGAACACCTTATTTCCCGAATGTGTCACTATCAGCATGGACATATTAACTCGTACTTGAAGCCCATGTTGCAGCGGGACTTCATCACTGCGCTGCCAGGTAACGGTGCTGGGGCTCAGCCGGCACGGCTGCCCAGGGTGTCTGGGGTGTCCAGGCTTCCAGAGCAGCCTCCAGGTTTACAGTGTCTTTACAATGGTGGTTCCTAGTCCACAGAAGGGCAGGAAGGTGGGGAAGTCGTTCCCTTCTGTGATTAATTGAACTGGCCACTGGATGCCAGTGTTGTTCCATGTGAAATGGTTGGACTCCGGTGTCCCGAGGAGCAGTTTGTGCTTCAGTTGGAACTGAGCTCTTGCAAAAGTTGTATCTGTGCAAGCTCTGCTCTAAATCCCTTTTTCATGCAAACCCCATAAATGCAGAAAGTGCTACTACAGAGGTACTTAATTGATCTTAAGTTCTGAGTTTCTTTAATCTGAACTAGGAATTTACCTGCTTAGATGAGCGTGCCTAGTTTGTCTAGTCTTGTTGCTGACTTAGCAGCAGAAGCACTTGTGGATTTCTGTTGAATTGTCCAGACATGATTCCTCCCTTCAGTTCCTCAGAACCTCTTCTGTCACCCATCACTGTCAGCCTGTGTCACTAGTTCAGATATGAAATCTACCCTTACACTTGCTCCTAAAAAAATATGGATCAGCAATAATGAGGTATAGAAACTCCAGCTCATAATCTCCTGGTAAGGTGTATATATTTTTTCCATTAATTTTTGGAAGAAATTTTGTCTCTGGATTTTTGCTGCTGGGGACAGTGATTAATTTATTCCTGGAAAGGTAAACGTGTGGACATTGTTTCCAGAATGGGAAATAAGCATGAAATATGTGGTGAGAATGTTCTGAGTGCCACTGGCAGCACCGCAGCAGATTCACCCTGCAGTGTGTGAGCAGCCTGGGATGTTATCCCAGGAATGCCAGGACACAACAGTGAACACTGAGGGTGGAAGAGGAGGTGATGCAAATCATAAAAGGAATTGGAAAGTGGTAGTTTTTTGTGCCCAGGGACCACTGGAGATGCAGCCATTGGTGTGCTCATGGGGTGGTGTGTGTGGGGGCCTTCCTGGAATGTGGGACAGAATCCTGCTCGCTTGTCAGGGGTTCCTGCCCTCTCTAGTGCTGCTGGATTTTCACAGGGTCTGGAGGAATTCAGCTTCGGGAAGTGATGGGGAGGATTTGGGATCATCTGTCCAACAGGGTTGAAATGAACTCTGAGTCTTTGGATGGGAATGAAGAACACAGAGTAGGGGAGTGATATGGAATTTTATGTGTGCTCTATTTTCTTAAATACCAAGCTCACAAAATGTGCAGGAGGGCTCTGAAAAGGAGGAGATGCCCTTTCCCCCACCCCTCTGTTTGACAGGAGTTTCTGCATAGAACTTTGGGTTTGTCTGGCCACACACAGGAGGACGTGCCCCTCTGTCCCTCTGCAGAGCTGCCTCCCTGAGGGAGTGTGGATGGGCCTCCAGATTCTTTTCTAAACACTCAGTGTTGATTTCTCTAGGGAGTATCTGGGATTAACTAAAGTGAAACAGAGAGTCATGGTGATCACAGGATGGTTGGCAAAGCCCTCCCAGCCCTCTGAGCCCACCCTGTGCCCGATGCCCACCTTGGCAAAGCCCTCCCAGCCCTCTGAGCCCACCCTGTGCCCAATGCCCACCTTGGCAAAGCCCTCCCAGCCCTCTGAGCCCACCCTGTGCCCGATGCCCACCTTGGCAAAGCCCTCCCAGCCCCTGGAGCCCACCCTATGCCCGATGCCCACCTTGTCTCCCAGCCCAGAGCACTGAGTGTCATGTCCAGGAATTCTTTGGACACCACCAGGACTGGGCACTCCCTGGGCAGCCCCTTCCTGTGCCTGACCACCCTTTCCATGGAGAAATCCCTCCTGATGTCCCACCTGCACCTCCCCTGGCCCAGCCTGAGGCCGTGCCCTCTCCTCCTGGAGCAGAGCCTGACCCCCCCAGCTTTCCCCTCCTGGCAGGGATTGAAGGGAGGGGGAAGGTTCCCCCTGAGCCTCCTTTTCTCCAAGATAAATACCCTCAGTTCTGTGAGCTGCTCTTCATAGAACTGACTCTCCAGACCCTTCATGTGCAAGTATGAGCTTCAATTATGGGTTTATTTTTTTTGCTTTTGCCCCTCAGAGCTGATACACAGTTATACAATTCTTTCATTTTTTATATTTCTGCCTAAGAAATTTTGGGGAGCTTCACGAGATGATACACCATGTTTGTATAAATCAAAATATGTCTTTACACCTTCTGGTGCTTTTTCCCAATGTAAATACTGTGAGTTGTTCCCATATTCAGCCTTGCTGGAAGGTGATGTGGCATGTGAAGAACATCTGTCTAAATTTACCCAGGAACTTAATCTGAGGTGATTGGAACCAATCCCATGTTGGGCTACAATCACATTAAAGGATAACAGGGAAGTGCCACTCTCAGGCACTTGGTGGATTGTTGGGGTCATCCTGTGCAGGGCCAGGGGTTGGACTCAGCAATCCTGGTCCAGCTGAACTTGGGTCATCTCTGTGCTTTTGATTATTTGGATCTTTAGGACTTTAGTATTTCTTGCATGGTCTCATCCAACTTATGCCCTTTCCTGGAAGGAATTACAGCTGTGACCCTTGAGCACTCCCTTGTCACCCTTGGTTAGGAAAGTCCCTTCCATCCCTGTTCTGTGTGTTAATTAACCTGTGAGAGGACTGTCCTCTGTCAGGTGAGTGAAACCCTGCTGGTTTCCTCTGGAATTTGTTTCTAAACTACTAAAAGCTCAGACAGTTGCCTCATCTAAGTGACCGTTTTGTGTCTGAAGTTGGGCAGTTTTATAGAGTTGACATCTCACATTTGGGTTTCATTTTCATACAAAGTGATATTTATACACTGACCTTTGAAAACTCTGTGAATTTTGATTGTTTTAATTTAATATTGAAATTCAACCAACCCCTCAGCTGGTCCCTCTAATCAACAACAGCTCCAACTTTTTCACCATTTTCTATAAAACTGCAAAAACTCTTGGAGAGGTATAAGAGATGGATGTCATGCTTTCCTTTGAAAAAGTCTAGAGATGCTACATGCATTTTGCCTAAGAAAATGAATAGGTTTTAGGAGCTATTTGAGAAACTCTAATAAATGCTCACTGTCTCCTGATGTAAAATAGGGATAGGGATATGCAGCTATTTCAGGCCATATTATGTCCTGAACTTAGTCCTGCGTGTTGTCTGACACAATCGTAGTGGGCCTGGCCTACGTATCTGTGCTTTGGAAGGTTCCTACTACATTAATTTGGGTAAATATTTTACTTCACATCTTTTTGTAATGTAACAATTTAAACATGCATTTCTGCAAGCAGCGAATGTCTTAGAAATAGACTTGATGGCAGAGCAAACATTTGTGTTTGTGCTCAGGGTGGGACTTGGAAGGCTCAGAGAAGATGAGATTGTCAGAGTTTGACATCAGAAAAAGCTTCATTTTCTGGCTCATTAAAAATCTGTTTTTAACTGTGACCAGTGTTCTGCAGAACTGTGAGCATTGGGCATCTTGAGGAAGAAAGGGCTTTTGCCTAATAATTCCCAGTGTGTGAGCTGCTGTGTGTGTGTGTGTGAGCTGCTGGCTGTGTGTGTGTGAGCTGCTGGCTGTGTGTGTGTGAGCTGCTGGCTGTGTGTGTGTGAGCTGCTGTGTGTGTGTGTCTGTGTGTGTGTGTGTGAGCTATGTGTGTGTGTCTGTGTGTGTGAGCTGCTGTGTGTGTGTGTCTGTGTGTGTGTGTGTGAGCTGCTGTGTGTGTGTGTCTGTGTGTGTGTGTGAGCTGCTGTGTGTGTGTGTCTGTGTGTGTGTGTGTGTGTGAGCTGCTATGTGTGTGTGTCTGTGTGTGTGAGCTGCTGTGTGTGTGTCTGTGTGTGTGTGTGTGTGTGTGAGCTGCTATGTGTGTGTGTCTGTGTGTGTGAGCTGCTGTGTGTGTGTGTGTGAGCTGCTATGTGTGTGTGTCTGTGTGTGTGAGCTGCTGTGTGTGTGTGTGTGTGTGAGCTGCTGTGTGTGTGTGTGTGTGTGTGTGTGTGTGAGCTGCTATGTGTGTGTGTCTGTGTGTGTGAGCTGCTGTGTGTGTGTGTCTGTGTGTGTGAGCTGCTGTGTGTGTGTGTGTGTGTGAGCTGCTATGTGTGTGTGTCTGTGTGTGTGAGCTGCTGTGTGTGTGTGTCTGTGTGTGTGAGCTGCTGTGTGTGTGTGTGTGTGTGAGCTGCTGTGTGTGTGTGTCTGTGTGTGTGTGTGAGCTGCTGTGTGTGTGTGTGTGTGTGAGCTGCTGTGTGTGTGTGTCTGTGTGTGTGTGTGAGCTGCTGTATGTGTGTG